>NC_045547.1:50719734-50984734 GCF_009769535.1 Thamnophis elegans
GTCTCTGCACACCTTGATTTGCAATAAAATACTTTGAGTAAACTTTGGCAATTAGTATAGAGAAGTCTTCAGAAAAACAGGGCTGATTAAATATATCAAATGCGAAGGTTATAAAATCGCCATCTTGAAAAACAGTTAAACAAATGAGTTTTTGGTTAAATTGAAGCTGGTATTTTAAATAGTGATAAACAAAAAAGGATTTCAGGAATGGTCACTGCCCGGACCGATTTTAAATAGCTTAAATTTGTTCTGAGGGGGGAGGATGACCTGCCTTGGGCTGAAAAAAACAGCTGAGAAGATCTGGCTGGAGTAAAAAAAAAAAAAAAGCTCAGCTTTGTGTTGAACCTCTTCTCCGTTCACAGCGAAAAACAAAAGGCTGTGAATTTCAAAGAGATTCTAACGACTGAGCTCCTCCCTGCCCCTTTCTGCCTAAAAGGGGAGATATCTATAGATCTTTTAGATATACAGACCAGAACTCTGGGGGGAGCTCCGTTGAGCCCCCGATGACGACAGGCTCCTCCCCCGGAAGTCGACTGCCACGCCATTTTTCACAACCACCCGGCCCCAGAAACGATCATTTGTCAAACCAATAACTCTCAAGAAAAAAATCCACCTCACAGTCCAACTGGAATGTGCTCCCTGCCAAATGGAGGTAGACACTGGGTCCGCAATGTCCATCGTATCCTGGAATACTATTAAATGGCTGATGCCTCGACTCTCCAAGAAACGCTTGCAAAACTGCAACTTGACCCTACGGGACTTTCAAACCAGCCTCCCTCAGCAACCAAGAAAGAAACCACTTAACTCCATTTGGCAGAATTAAGAGTATTTTTACTGGTTATGAAAAGATAGCAGCTAAGCAAAGCAAGATCTGAGGCAAAAGTACGCGTAATCATAGATATCAATATGTAACCTAACCCTCTCCCCCTGGTAATCCCATCCCATAGTCCAATCCGCAAATCCCTCAGGTGTCATGTGAGTTCCATCTTCAAAAAGCATCATCAGGTTGGTATGCAGGACAGTTGGCCTTGGCAGGCCCATCCACTATCTCCGGCATGCGCAGTAGATGGTGAGAACAAAACTCCCTTTTTACAATCACTCCTGTACTTAAAACATCTCTTCCAAAATACCATGCCTCCCCCTCCCCATTTCAATGGCAGCCAAAATCAAGTAGCAAAACAGGCTGACATCCGGCTGTCCTTCAGGAAAAGAAGTCATCCCTGCAAGAAAATAAAACAATAGAAACAAGATAACATAAGAAATGTACATGTCAAATAGGATCAAGGTTTATCAGGGTACTTAGAGTAGAATTTCCGCAAGAGTCTAGGAGCCCTAACATGGGATTTATCAACCCACTCAGCTTGGGAGGGGGAAAAATGTTTCCAGGAGACTAGATACTGAATTCGATTCCTATGTTTCCTGGAGTCCAAGATTTCTTTAACCTCAAAATGTTGCTCTCCTTCAATTAGAAGAGGGGCAGGGGGTGCAGGTAGGGGTGCACGAAAAGAAGAAGTGTGTTCTGGTTTCAAGAGGTTCACATGAAACAGGATAAATCTGGTTAAGATGCTTTGGTAATTCTAATCGTACAGAAACAGGATTAATGATTTTCACTATAGGGAATGGACCGACATACTTTGGCCCCAGTTTCTTTGATTCCTGGGTGGTTTGGATCAACTTGGTGGACAAAAACACCCGATCTCCTACTTTGTACTCACTTTGCTTCACCCTCTTTTTGTCAGCCTGTTTCTTGTGCACCCGGTGAGCAGCCTCCAACGCTTTGCGGGTCATGGGCCAAATTTGGCAAAGCTGGTCACTCCACTCGAAGAGGAACAAAACTTTTTTTTTGAGGTAATTCAGGAATCGGTACAAAGTCCTGTTCAAACACAACCCTAAAAGGGGTCAAGCCGGTACTGCTGTGCACAGAGTTGTTGTATGCCACCTCAGCATGTGGTAACAGTTCAGCCCAGTTATCTTGCTGATAATTGATGAAACACTGGAGGTACTGTTCCAAAACAGAATTAGTCCGTTCACAAGCTCTGTTAGTCTGAGGATGGTGGGTGGAGCTTAGTCCCTGGGCGGAGCCAATTAACTTCAGAAACTCCTTCCAGAAAAGGGAGGTGAACTGGACCCCCCTATCCGAAATTATGCGTCCAGGTATTCCATGCAATCGGTATACATGTGATATAAACAACTTAGCTAACATCTTAGCTGATGGGATTTTGGAACAGGGTACAAAATGAACTTGTTTGGAAAAGAAGTTGGTGATAACCCAAATCACGGTATTTCCTAGACTCTCTGGTAATTCGACAATGAAATCCATCGATATCTCCTTCCACGGGGCCTCAGGACGGGCCACACCTTGGAGAAGGCCTTGAGGCTTTCCTGGTGGGCGCTTTGTGGCAGCACAAACTGGACAACTGGCTATGTAGGACTCAATGTCTTTTTTCAATGAAGGCCACCAAAATTGCCTCTTAACTAGATGTAGAGTCTGTACACAACCAAAATGGCCTGCCATTCGCGAATCATGGGCCCGTTGAAGAACAATAGCTTTCAGGGTAGCAGGAACATATAATTTAGCCCCTACCCAAACCAGTCCATCATTCATAATACATTCATTTGAATGTTCTTTGAACCAGTCATCGGACTCAAGTCCTTCCTTGAGTTTGCATATGAGGTCTGTCGTGATCTCTAAATTTGAACTGCTTTCGCTTCTGGTAATTACCGGGGCAGCAAGATTTTTCGCTGGGATGACTGGGTGGGCTACGCTCAGTTTCGAGCTGTTGTATTGTGGAAGTCTGGATAAAGCATCAGCCATGAAGTTCTTCCCCTCTGGGATGTACTTGAGGGTGAAGTTGAACCGGTTGAAATGTTGCGCCCAACACATTTGTTTAGGAGATAGCTTATGAGGGGTCTTCAACGCTTCCAAATTTTTATGATCAGTCCATACTTCAAAAGGGTGTTTAGCCCCTTCTAGGAAATATCGCCAGGTCATCAAAGCCCAACTGACTGCAAAAGCTTCTTTTTCCCATATAGCCCATCATCTCTCCATCTCTGTCAATTTGCGAGAGGTGTAAGCGCATGGCTGCAGTTTTCCATCAGCGTTTGTTTGAAGTAATACTGCCCCCACTGCCGCATCACTGGCATCAGCTTGAACGATGATGTCAGCCTCTGTTTTGCTGCTTGCTTTTCGGCTGCCATTGAAACAGGGAGGGGGGGCATGGTATTTCGGTGTGGGAAATATTCTGTGCAGGAGTGACTGTAAGAAAGGAGTTGTATATTATAACCTATGAAATGAAATAATGAATGTATAAAAATGATAAATGTTAAAACACCTGTAACCAAGTGACATGCTCTATGTGATGATGGGTTTTTTTTGTGTGTGTTTTTTATTGTTGTGTGTATGTGTTGTCTATGTAATAAAAATAATTATATATATATATATATATATATATATATATATATATATATATATATATATATATATATATATATATATATATATATATATAAAAGAAAGGAGTTGTTCTCACCATCTACTGTGCATGTGGCAGGGAGGGAATTTCCCGCCAAGGCCAACTGTCCGGCAGACCAACCTGATGATGATTTTTGAAGATGTCTCCCACATGACACCTGTGGAGTAATTGGATTGGATTATGAGCTGGGGTTACCAAGGGGAGGGGAAAGGGTCACATATTGATATCTATAATTGCGTGCGCTTTTGTCTCAGATCCTGCTTTGCTTAGCTACTATTTACTTATAACCAGTAAAAGTACTCTTAATTCTGCAAAATGGAGTTGAGTGGTTTTTTTCTTGGTTACTAGTGAAGCAGCCCTGACATTTAAATGGTGTATCCATATCCGGGTGTTTCAAAACGGGTTCAGCTGCAAAGAGTCACTTCAATTTCTTGAAAGTGGCTTGACACTCCATAGTCCAATTCAAAGGCTTGCCTGGTCTGGGCTTGGCCTCCCCTTTTGACTTTAGCAGATTTGTAATGGGCAGAGCAATGCTGGCGAATGAGGGGATAAATTGACGATAAAAACCTGCAAATCCCCAAAAGCTTTATAATTGTTTGTGGGTGCGGGAGGGGGCCCCCCACTCAGTGACAGCCTGGACTTTTGCTGGGTCCATCTCGATGCCATTGTGGGAGATGCGGTAGCCCAGGTGATCAATTTTTTCCTGATGAAATTCACATTTAGACAATTTGTCATACAGTTCCGTGGCCCGGAGTTTCTTGAGTACTGATCGTACTAATGTCACATGTTCTTCACGTGTTTCTGGGTAAATAAGGATGTTGTCAAGGTAGACCATCACACCCTTGTACAGGTGTTCATGTAAAACTTCATTTATTAATTGCATGAAAACAGCTGGTGCCCCCTGTAGGCTGAATAGGAGTACTCTGAATTGAAAACACCCAAGTGGGCAGTTGAAAGCAGTTTTCCATTCATCTGCCTCTTTTTTTTTAAAAAAAGTTTTTATTTTACACACATAAACACATCAACAAAAACAAACACATGACTTAAGACAACATAGGAACAAGAAGTTCCATCATATATCATACAGCAGTTCCGTATCAGTTTCTTTGCAATTAGTGTTTTCCCTTTCTATACCTTTCTATCTTACATTCATGGTCTCTTTATTCGTTATCCATTTTTATGTACAATTCTATATTTATTTATACTTAGCTATTTATAACCAAATATTGTTTATCTATAATGTGCTATATATTCTTACTATCATTTATTCTCTTACATACAATTCTAGGTATACATTCACATGGTTATTCTTTTTCTTTGCCAATCTTATACTATTGCTATTCCATTTAAGAGACTATAGGGTACAGTTTGGATTGTATTGTTTACCATCCCTAGCGTCTGTTAAGACACCACCTAATTTTCTCTTTCTTTTCTTTTCTCTCTCCCTTCCTTCTCTTCTTCCTTCCTTCTTCCTCTCCTTCCCCTTCTTTCTTCCCTTACCTCTCCCCTACTCTTACCCTCTCTCTTCCCCTTCCTATCCTCTCTTCTTCTCTTTCTTCCCTTCCACCCACTTTTCCTTATCTCTTTCTTCTTCCCTTACCTCTCCTCCAATTTTCCTCTTCCTTTCCTACTATCTCTCCTTCTCTTTCTCTCCCTTCCATCCTCCTCTCCTTTCCCTTCCTTCTTCCCTCCTTTCTCTACTTCCTTCCTCCTCTCCTCTCCTTCCTTCTTCCCTCCTTTTCTTTTTCTATTGTTATAGGTGTCTCTTTCAAATCTCAATTTATGTTTTCTTGGGGATGGTATTTCCACAAACCCATATAATTTCATATCATTTCCTTTTTTCTCTTTCGTTCTACAGTCTATATGCCAGCTATTGTCCTGAATTGATTTCACCATTCTTAACCTTCTTATTTTATTAAACATCTGGGCTCTTTTTTTTTGGGTGCATTCAGTCCATTCAAATTTATCGAGATAATTGTTGTTTCTTGATCCATCTTTAACTGGGGTTGTTTTTTTTACTTCTGGTTTGTAGCTGACTTTTCCCTCTCACCTGTTCCTTCTCTGCTCTCTCTTTCTTGCCTCTGTTCTTCTCTCCTGTTTCTTTCGTTATGTTCTGATGTTTCTTCCTCTTGACCTCCACTTTCCAATTCCTCCTTGCTTCCTTGTTCTATTTCCCTCTTGCGGTATTCTTAATAGAATTTCTGTGCATCCTCTATATTCTCAATCTTGTATCTTTTTCCTTGCCAAGATACTAGAACCCCTTCTGGTACCAACCATCTGTACATTATTCTGTTTTTATTTAACTGGTTTGTTAAGAATTGGTACTGCCTGCCTTGTTCCCGAATTCTTCATGGAATCTGTTTGAGTGTGATCAACTCTTTTCCCTGTAGAGTAATTGTCTCTTCTCTGGTTTTTTTGTACACTTCATCTCTCGTTGTTTTTTTAGCAAATCTTACATGCACTTCTCTCGGGAGTCCATGTCTTCTGGCATAGTTAGTATGCACCCTATAAGCTTCATCAATGTCTCCTCTCAATTCTTGTTTTTTTTTTTTAAGAGATTCAGTGAGAATTTTAATTACTTTTTCTTTCACGTCTTCCTCCTTCTCTTTCGGTATGTTTTGGAATCTTAGGTAGAATGCAGCTCTTTCATTTTCCAGTCGGATTATTGATAGTTCTAATTCTTTATTAAGTTGTTTATATTCCAATTCCATTTTTCCCATCTTCTGGTCTGATTGTTCTATTTTTTCTTCCATACACTGGATTTTCTGTTCATTGATTGTTAAGGCCTTCTGTATCTTTTCAATTTTATCATCTACAATCTTAATAGTTTCTTTCAATTCTCCCATTTCATTTTTCATTTCTTCATGATTCCTCCTTGTTTCTTCATGATTAGTAGTTGTCACTTCTTGGCTTTTCGCCAGTGTCTCTTGTATCATCTGGAGGATTGATTGCATACTCTGCATCATTGAAGCTGGTCCTGCTGTTTCTGCCATCTTTTCACCTTTCTCCAACCCCAACACACTCTCAACTGATCTTTGATTTGATTTGAGGAGGGGGGGTGTTGCTGAGATCACATTGGGTGTAGTTTTTTTCACTAATTTTACTGAAATTGCCATTTTTATCCCCCTATTTATTCTTGCCCACAATTTCATATAAGTTTTACTTTTACTTCTACTTTGTCAGTAATATCTATGATATAAATAATTGTATATTTCAATATTCAACAATAATTAACTGTCCTTAATATCATATTTCAATCCCTAAACATTCCTATGTAGTATTCTATCCTATTTGATTATTTGGTTTTTGGTCTTTACTTAATATATATCATAGATTTATATATTACACTATTATCTTATACCAATAAATGTCTCTCAATTTTATCAATTATACAAGCATTCAATCCTAGTAATTAGTGTCTCTCTCTCTCTCTCTCTCATATATATATATATATATGTATGTATGTATGTATGTATGTATGTATGTATATATATCAGCTTATGTCATCAGAAATTTTCTTATATCAGATTTCAGGGTTCGGATTTACAGTCCACTAGGTGTCACCCTTTCCTCAGTCTCACTGTTAATATCCACGACGCAAAATTCTCTTTCCAATACAGTTCTCTATCTATTGTCTCTGGCACTGTTCCAAGCTCCAAGGCAAATAAATGTCAAATACTTATAAATTCAACAAGCAGCAGAAGGAAGGGTGAGCAGAAAAAGAAAAGGAACTCAGTGTACCAACCCGACTGTTAAACAATCTCTTCTTTGAGCTTTCCAAATCTTTTCAGCAAATATTATTTTCCACTCTACTCCTGTTGTCCATGTCAGATTTTCGTTCTCACTGTGGCTTTCCTTTAGCCTCTTCCGGCTGTCCCTTCCGTCCCAGCGTCTCAGCGTCTCTGCTCCAGTTCTTTTAGGCAAAATTGAGTTGCAAAAACAGCCTCTCTCCCGGCGCCTTCTTTCCAGCTCACCCTCTCTGCCAGTTTCGCGTTGCCTTCTTCTTTGGGTTGTCAGCAATAGTAACAAGTATCCGATTTTCACTGCTTCTCTGTCTATTCGCTTCCTTCTTATGCGGTTGCTATCGTTCTGGTCCTAACCAAATGGCAGGATAGTTCCTCGTCCATTTAGGGGGTTTCTCCTATCCGCAGGAGGATTTGCCTTATCACCCCAGCGTCTACAGAGTATCCCCCTTAATCTGTTGGCCCCTTCAGGATCAACAATGCTCAAAAATGAGCCTAAATGAAGAAATTAGAGTTAGAGGTTAGGAGAGCTTCCTTCCCTCCACTCTAAGCACAGTGACGTCACCATAGGAAGTCCTCATCTGCCTCTTTGATTCTGACTCTGTAGTAGGCCTCTCTTAGGTCCAATTTCGTGAAAATCTTTCCTTTACCCAATTGGGCCAACATATCTTTCATCAGAGGGAAGGGGTAAACATTTTCCATGCATACAGTATTAAGATTCTTGTAATTAATGCAGAGACGAAAGGAGCCATCTTTCTTTTCTCTGAACAACACTGGGGCAGCCACCCGTGGCCTAGCAGGTTCAATAAACCTCTGTAATTCCTCCATTTCGCGTGGGGTCATTGAGTAAATCTGGGGTTTTGGAAGTTTCACCCTGGGGAGGATATCAATGCTGCAGTCTGTTGCGTGGTGAGGTGGTAATTTATCAGAGGATTTTTCACTGAAAAGTCCCTTAGTAGTAACTGCAACTAAGTGGGTCTCTCTCAAATCTGAGTTCCCTTTGCCCAGGAATTACTGTAAATCCTAAAATGTTATTTCTTTCATGTGTTATAAATTTTGTAAATTGAAGTTTTGTTAAATGAGGCATTTAAATTCCAAGGAGTTAAATACATACAAAGAACAAATTAGTTTTTTAAAAAAATATTCTTTTGATTGTTCCTTTTTCTTCACAGAGTGATCAATGCAGGGAAAAGTACACATAATGAGGACCAAGCAAGTTGCGAAGTGCTTACGGTGAAGAAGAAAATTGGAACAACTAATTCAACACCAAACAGAAATTCCTCTAGTAAGCGGAGATCGTCATTGCCCAATGGGGAAGGATTGCAGTTGAAAGAGAATTCAGTAAGTCTCTGTATCTTTTCAGTGATTCAGCCAATTGGTTCACCTATAAACATTTTGGTATAAGAACACACACACACACATACACATACACACACACACACACACACACACACACACACACACACACACACACAACACAGTGTTTTCTTAACAAGTTTATCTTCTTTCCTAAAATGTGAGCAATACTGCTGTGAAACATACTACTAGAGGGCACTGTTACTTTGCAAGTCAAAGCATTTTGTTTGTTAGTCCATACTACAAGTCTGAAATGATGAAACTGAATAAAGTAATCATACCATAAATATTGTTATACTAAAAGTGTAATAATGCACAATTATATGCTGCTGGAGGTGAGAATTCCTCCACCCTAAAGCATTTGTTTTATCTGTGTGGTAAAGATCTTCCTGTGTGCTGTATTAATAGGTAGCAATACAAGTGAGACATTCTAGATGGGGCGTTTAGACTTATTAGTGAAAGTTCCTTAAAAGCTTAATGAGTTTTTAAGGAAAAGATTGTCCTGGATTCTTGATAAACCTGTATGAATTGGATGTGAGCCAAATGCAATTGATCATTCAACTTGAACAAATGTGCTGAGCTGATTTGAGAGTTTAAAATTAAATTTCCAAATTATATGTAGAAATATTCATATCTATGCAAAATAAACTGCTATTGTCGATAAGAAAAACTTTGAATATTTTTCAAAGTTTGTTCACAAACTGTTTTTGTACAAACAGAAAACAAAGTAGATTGTAGAGCTAAGATCAAGATTTATGTTATGCTTAGATTCTCCCCATATATTCTCCTCCCTCAAAACTATTTCAATGTATAAACCTGCTTTTATTCTACTAATGGGAGAGCCACAATGAAATATTTCCTAAAAATACTTCTTTCCTTAAACAGGAATCGGATAGCATCTCTTTTCATTATTGGTCATTATTTGATGGCCATGCTGGATCTGGAGCAGCTGTGGTAGCCTCCAAGTTGCTGCAGCATCACATTGTAGAGCAGTTGCAGGAGATTGTGGACATCCTGAAAAACTCTGCTGTTCCACCGCCAACCTGCTTGGGGGAAGAGCCAGAAAGCATGAATGCCAACATCAGAACTCTAACCCGGGCAGCCTCATTGAGAGGAAGTGTTGGAGCTCCCGGTTCACCTGGCACTCCACCTACTCGCTTCTTTACAGAAAAGAAGATCTTGCAGGAATGCCTTGTCATGGGAGCCATTGAAACTGCATTCAGGGAAATGGTAAGTATACTTTGGTACTTCAGGCAATCATTTTGCATTCAAAATGGAGTATTTCAAATTGAAAAAGTTTCAAAACTCTTTTCACCTTCCTATCTATTCCATTATTATCACTAATCTTTATCAACATCATCTTCATCCATTATGTACACTCATTCTGAAGTCTCTGCGGATTAACACTGCTATAGTTAGAACATTTCAATAATTTTAAGGTTAAAAATGTATCTTTTCCTTAAATTTGATATATCTGTTGCCAGTTTCTTTCCCTCCTACCCTTCAAAGTTAGGGAAAAGTTCATAATAGAATTTTGAGCGGAGTTCCAATGAAGAGATATATGAAATGGGATATATATGTTCCATAGAAAAAGGAGGCCAACCCTTTATAGATTTTGTAAAACTCTTCCTCTTTTGTCCTTTTGGCTTTTAATCATTGAATGACATCCAATAATTAGGACCTGAAATTATTTTAAAGTTAGAAGTGTTAACATCAACATAGATTAGATTATTCCCCCTTCATATTGCTGCAAAATATTTTACACACACACACACACACACACACTTAAAGTTATTTAACACTACTTGATAGTTCTAGAATAATACTGAACTGTACATAAAAAACATGTTATATGAGGAATTTAATTTAATACAAAATTTTGCAGAAAGAAATTTGATAATATTTGATGTCACTATATGATGGATTTTCTTTGTATCAGGTTTTTAGACAATGGGTATATCTAGAAATCTGCAGATTTGCATATGGATCCAAAGGTGATGTTATTGAATAATAACTACCAAAGACTACATTTTAATTTTGGTCCTAGATTAACATGTGTTAGTAGAAAAATGTTTCCACTAATGTAAAATCGTTGTCCTCACTGCCCTTCATGTGCTGGTAGAACTCCCAGTATTAGTTCTTTTTCATTTTGGAAGGCCCAAAGCTTTTAGATCGAATCTGTAGATTCTGACCTGATTAATAGACTGACAAGGTAGAACAGGTTCAGTTTTATAAAATTGGAGCATCTGTATTTTGCTTAGTTGAATCATAATCATTTTTTCTCATTAGAACCCCATAATGACAAAGTAAAAACAGAATTTTAGAAATGTCTATAAATTTATTTTTAAAAAACTGATATATCACTGTCAGACCTGCAAGCCATCTTTTCTTTTGGTTTGGATTTCAGGTCTGCCACACTTTCTACTGTGGGAAAATGGGAGGGGGGATATAGGGAGCTGGGTGATGTGTAGCCATAATAACATTCTTCTTAGAAAATCAAGGTCGGTTTTTTTCTTTGCACCTGGCTAGATGTGGATGGGAGGAGTCTGTCTTCATGGCAGTGAAAGATTGGACCATGTGATGAACTTGTGAGTGTTGGGGCAGGATCTTGAACTTTCAACTGGGTGGGAAAACTTGGAAGTTCTCACCTTCAGATTTTCCCAGATGTGCCAACATGACAGCTCTAATAAAGTGGGATTTTAAGGAAACACAAGCCTCGGAGTTTTATTTCGTTGGGGGTGTTTTTTTGGATCCCTGACAATCACACTGGCATAAACATTCAGATCCTTTACAACAATTCTTGAAATTTAGCTCTGGTGCCCTCCATTTCTCTTAATAGTTGCTGACATATTCCTACACCTTGATTGGAGCCCACCTGTGGTAAATTAAATTGATTGGACATGAGTTGGAAAGGCATACATCTCTCTATAGAAGGCCTCACCATTGACAATGCATATTGTAACAGAGCAAAAGCCATGAGGTCAAATGATCTTTCAGCAGAGCTCAGAGACAGGATTATTGCAAGGCATAGATCTGGAGAAGGCTACAATAAAATTTCTTGCTGCACTGAAGGTTCCTAAAAGCACAATGGCCTCCATAATTCTCAAATGGAGGAGGTTTGGCACAGCCAGGACTTTTCCAAGAGCTGGTTACCCAGTCAAACTGAGCAAAAAGTAAGAAAAGTACCAAGAATCTGATGGTCACTCTGACTGAGTTCCAGAGATCCTGTGGAGATGGGACAGAATTCTAGAAGGACAACAATCACTGCAACCCTCCATGGATCTGGGCTTTATTACAGAGTGGTTTGATGGAAGCCTCTTCTCAGTGCAAAACACATGAAAGCTTGCTTGGAGTTTGCAAAAAAGCATCTGAAGGACTCTGAGACTGTGAGGAACAAGATTCTCTGGTCTCATGAAACCAAGATTGAACTGTTTGGCTTCAATTCTAAATGTTATGTCTAGAGGGTACTGGGCACCACTCATTACCTGCCCATCATCATCCCAACAGTGAAGAATGGTGGTGACAGCATCATGCTGTGGGGTGTTTTTCAGCAGCACGGATTGGAAGCCTGGTCAGGATTGAGAGAAAACTGAATGGAGCAAAGTACAGGCATATGCTCAATGAAAGCCTGTTCCACAGTGGTCAGGACCTCATATTGGGCTGAAGGTTCACTTTCCAACATGACAACGATCCTAAGCATGCAGCCAAGGCAATGGCCTAGGTACAACTTTGTGAATGTCCCAGAGTGGCCCAACCAGAGCTCCCCTATTTTTTTTTAAAATTTTTTTTTTAAAACAAACAAAAACATACATATAACATAAAAAATATAATCAGTTACATATCTATGTAACATGTCGTTTGGTCACAAACATTCGTGCGTCACCGCTTACAGTTGCAAATAAAATAAATAGTTATCAACCCAATATACAGTAATACATTGATTATCATTGTAAATCATATATTCAGTTTACTCTTATAATTTCTTCCTTTTAAACATGTATTCTAAAGATTAAGTTCATATGTATGCTAACTATCTGTTACATCATTGTAAGTCTATTCAATAATAACATATCATTATGGTATCATCTATCTTATTCTGGTATTTCTTTCAGTATATAAAGAAAAGATTCACCAACATTTTTTATTTGTGCATCATTACTTTCAATTATATGTAAAATCATCAAATATCTATCAAATGTATATAAGTACATCTTTATCATTGTATCTCATATATTCAACTACAATTTTTGTTTCTTCATTTTAAACAAAATATTCTAAATATTCAATTCATATATATACCAATATTCCATTACTTTGTTATGAATCTATAGAATATATATTCAATTCATATATATACCTTACATTATTATAAATCTGTAAAATCCATATAAAAGTAATATGTCTTTATAGTGTCTCCTATCACATTCTATTATTACAATTTAAAATTATAATAATTGTATCCATTGATAAAACAAGTCCCAAATCTTATGGAATTGTTCATCTTCTTGTTCTCTAATTTCAAATGTCAATTTACTCATTTCAGCACATTCCATTGTTTTTCAAATAACTTCCTCCTGCGTCGCTATTTTCTCATTTTTCCAATTTTTTTGCAAATACAATTCTGGCTGCCGTTAAAATATTTACGATCAAATATTTCAAGTCTTTATTATATGTATATGGTATAATACCCATTTAAAAAGTCTCTGGTTTAAAGTCTATGCGTTTCTGTGTCATTTTCTCCAACCACATGTGGATTTTAGTCCAATACCTTTTAGCTTCTGTACAAGTCCACCACATGTGGTAGTATGATCCCGGAGTCTGATGACATTTCCAACACTTTTCGGATTTGTTCTTGGACATTCTTGCTATTCTCGTTGGGGATAGATGCCACTTGTAAAACATCTTATACAAATTTTCCTTATAAGCTGTTGACATTGTCATTTTATAATTTTGGGACCACAATTTCTCCCATTTCTCTAATTCAATCCCATGTCCAAAATTTCCCCCCCAAGCTATCATAGGTTCTTTAACTTCTTGTTCTTTTAGTTTAACCTCTAGTAAATGTCCATATAGTTTTTTAGTTACTTTTTCATCAGTACCTGTCAAGATTTTATCTAACTCAGTTTTTTTATCATAAAAACCTTCCATTTTACAGTCTTTGTCATATCTAGATTGTATTTGCATATATGAAAACCAATTCATTTTAATTCCTTCCTGTTTCAGCTCTTGCATAGATTTGAGTTTACCCTCTGCATTCAAAATTTCATCATATCTAACTGATTGTTCCTTTTTGTATGTTATTTGATATGAAAAAGCTTCAATAGTTGATAGCCAGACGTATTTTTAAGTAATGTTGCTTTTTAATCTTCTCCCAATTCAATAACAAAGCCTCCCTTAAGTAATGTCTTCTAAAATAACCCTGTGTTTTAGTACCTTTATACCATAAAAATAGCATGCCATCCCAACAACAAGGCAATAGTCTGGAATTCCTTAGTGTTATCCACTCCTTAACCCACATCAAGCTAGTTCCCTGGGGATATGAGGCATGGGCCTACCAATTGGGTAGGCACATGCCTCCTCTTGTTCTAGCATCTTGTAACGACTTTAATTTTATTCTTGCTTTTCCCCCCCTGCCAAATGAACTTCAATACTATTTTATTTAATTCATCAACATAATTTTTCCCTAATCTAATTGGAATTGTCTGGAACAGATATAAAATTCTAGGTAAAATGTTCATTTTGATTGTAGAAATTCTCCCTATCATTGATAATTGTAAATTTTCCCATTTCATTAGATCAGATGCAATCTGTTGCTTAAGTTTATGATAATTGTTCTCTTTAAGAGTGCTACATCTTGCAGTTAAGTATATCCCTAAATCAGTGGTGGGTTTCAAAAATTTTCGCAACCTACTCCGTGGATGTGGCCTCCTTTGTGGGAGTGGTTTGCCGACCATGTGACCGGGTGGGAATGTCTTGCCAGCCATGTGACCAGGTGGGAGTGGCCTGCTACCCATGTGACCAGGTGGGAGTGGCTTGCTGGCCATGTGACTGGGTGGAAGTGGCTTGCCGGCCATGTGACCGGGTGGGAGTGGCCAAGACGATGTCACTGAATTCTTTGCCCCAATGGATGAACTGCAATAAGATTAAAATAAGTACAAAAACAATAAAAGAGAAGGAAGATGACTGTTCTTGCCAGTCTTCAGTATCACTGATTCCAATGAATGGGCAGCACAAAGAAGAGACACAGAAATGAACTCTTTCATTGCATACACTGCATTGGGATGAAACCAGCACACAAAATAATAGAAAAGGAAAATTACTGTCCTTTTTTGCGTCTTCTGCACACCACCTTACCACTTTGCTCAAACAACCTGCACAAAGGACAGACACAGAAAGCAAGACTTTAATTGCTTGCACTTCACTATCTCAAGGATGAACACAGCACAGACCACACTCAGCAATAAAGACAGCTTATAGAGGAAAGATCACTGGCTTGCCCGTCTTCTGCATACCACCTTATCACTTTGCTCAAACAACCTGCACAAAGGACAGACACAGAAAGCAAGACTTTAATTGCTTGCACTTACACCTTACATAAGAATAACACAATGAAAGAGATACACTCAAGTACTTACTTGTGTTATTGCTTTCCTGGTTGTTGATATCTCCATACTGTTCTTAAGTTTCTAGATTCCTCTGTTGCAGCTTTCCTGGTCTTTATTCATGGATCATCAACCGTGTGGTGGTGCGCTCTGAGCCAAACTTTCACTGCAGGAATTGGGTCCCATCTCTCAACAGGTATGCCAACAACACTTATCACTATCAGATTACTTATGTTTGGAATAATTAGGCGTGTTCTTTACTCTGAACTTATGAGGTTCATTTTTGAGAACCCCTTTTCCGCCTCTGCTGAACTAACAGCAATTGTCCTGACAATATCTGTAGCTTTTCTGATACTGTTAGGAATTTTGTACTTGTCTGGATTTTTCAGCACATTTTCCAAAAAATATCTGTAGTCATTCAAATTAATTTCAAAATTAAAAATACTGCCAAATGCAACCAATGATTCCTCTGCCTCAGACCATGGAATGACTACATCTTCAATGTTCCAGTAATCTGGCTCCAAATATGTGATAAAGTGTAACTTGTTTGCTGCTGGCTACCTGTTCTTAGATGGTCACAATCCATCAGCCTTTTCTTCAAATTGGTGATGATGCTTTCTAAAAATTTTCACAAGGAAGGGCAACAAATCGTTGATTTGGAGCTAAATTGATGTTTTTGAAGGCTTGTATTTTTAGCACTTCCACAAGTTCTGTTTCATATCTGCCCTTTCTCTGCCTAAGCACTTCAAAAGCATTGATTGTTCGCAATACTAACTTTTTGGCCACAATGATATTTTTCTCTCTCCCCTGTAGGGCATTTGACAGAAGAGAAATCTCATTTAGGATGTCGATCATCAGGGCCAAATCCTGCAAAAAATTTAAAATTTCAAAACGGGAAGCCATGCCTGGGAATCTTTCATTGCCCTGAAAAAACTGATGTAGTGCTGGATAAGCATGCCACACAGCTATGGTTGCCCTTAAACTACAGGCAGCCCATCTTGGTCCCAAAACTCTGCCAATCTTCACAATTTCTATGCCCAATTGTTCGGACATTTGGAAGAGGTCATTCTGGCTCTTGCAGGATTTGTGGAAGGTGGTGTGTACTTTATCAAGGAAGATCTTGAGGTAGTTGATCTGCTTCACTTCTCTTCCTCTTAAATATGTTTTATTTCCATTTCATTTCGTACAGTCATATATATACTGTGCATAACCGGGGCATATAACATTGAACAATAAACACAGCCCTCCCTCTTGTCAACAATACCCCCCCAAAATACAAACCCAATATACCACTTTGACCCACCATACACCCTTTCTTTCGCCCCCCTCCAACTTTCGTTCTTCCCTCCAACATTCCCCTCTACCCTACTTCCCCTCCCCCTCTATCACACCTCTCTCCCAATACACTCCCTCCCTTCCTTCTCATTCTCCCTCCAATCCTCTCTCCCACCCTCTCTACCCCTCTTTCTTCTTTCCCTCTACTCCTCCCTTCGGTGTATTTCTACTATCTATCAATATATTCAGCTTGTCCTATTTTTACACTAAAATTAAAGAGCAACAGTATACCAGTGCAATCATGTTACTTTAAAATCTAACACATACTATATTTCCCCCCTCCCCCCTAAGACCCCACCTCCCTTCCCCCCCGACTTCCCAGAGCCCGTACACGGTATAGCTTTTTAACAAATACAGTCTAAAATATATTAAAACAAAGGAGATTAAAGAAAAAAAAAAGAAAGTCAATAAGATCTCTACGTTGAACTCAGCTTCTTGCTGTTACCCAAACTTTAAGCAGTTTAACTTATTCCTAATCTTAAGCATAGGCTATCTGGAATTTCTTAGTCCCATATTTGTTTTGTGTATAGTCAATCCATTTTTTCCAGTCTCGTTTATATCTCTCATTTGAGTGGTCTTTAAGATATGCTGATATTTTAGCCATCTCGGCTAAGTTTGTAACTTTCAATGTCCATTCTTGAGTTGTAGGCACGTCTTCCTTCTTCCAGTATTGTGCCACCAACAGTCTTGCTGCCGTTATTAGGTGCAGAACCAAATTGGTCTTTACCGCTGTAAAGTCAGTACATATACCTAGTAAAAATAGCTGAGGAGTGAATTTTATCCTTCTTTTGAAGATATTTTGCATGATCCACCACATTTTTATCCAAAATGCCTTAACCTTTTGACAAGTCCACCATATATGAAAATATGTAGCATCGAGAGAACCACATCTCAACATTTAGGCTGTACATTCGGATACATAGAAGCCAGCTTTTTAGGATCTAAATGCCATCTATAAAACATCTTATAAAAGTTTTCTCTCAAATTTTGTGCTTGTGAAAATTTCACATTTCTTACCCATATTCTTTCCCACGTGTCCAGCATTATTGGTTCTTCAATATTCTGAGCCCACTTTATCATACAGTCTTTAACCAATTCCGTTTCCGAATCCATCTGTATTAGTACATTATATATCCTCTTTATATGCATTAAGCTTTGATCTCTTATTTGTTTAAACAAATTATCCTCAACTTTGACAAAACCAGTTTTTTGGTCTATTTTCCACCTGGCCTGTAATTGGCCATACTGGAACCATGTTTGAACTACCTTCTCCTCTTTTAGTACCTCTAAGGATTTTAATTGTAGAACCCCCCTTTCTAAAGTGAGAAGTTGTCTGTAAGTGGTTCTATCGTGTTTTTGTTCTATATTCATATTTTCAATTGCATGTCTAGGAATTGCCCACATGGGTAACTTGTCATTTAGTTTATGTTGATATTATTTCCAGACCCGCAATAAAGCATTTCTTAAAATATGAGTTTTAAAGTTCTCATCCAATTTTTTGTTGAATAACAAGTAAGCATGCCAACCATATACCAGATCATGTCCCTCGATATTCAATATTCTATCATTAGTTGAATGGGTCCAATCACTAATTGCGGATAGGGCCACTGCCTCATAATATAATTTTAAATTAGGTAATTTCAAGCCTCCTCTCTCGCGTACATCTTGCATTATTTTCATCTTTACCCTCGGCTTCTTTCCTGCCCATACAAATTTGTTGATACCCTTCTGCCATTCTAAAAGATTTGCATCTTTTTTAAGTATAGGTAACATTTGAAAAAGAAATAAAAATTTTGGTAAGATGTTCATTTTCACTGCCGCTATCCTCCCCAGCAGAGATAAGTGCAATTTCTCCCATTTTTCCATCTCTATCTGTATACTTTGCCAAAATGGTTCATAATTATGCTTATATAGTTTCCCATTTGAGGCTAAGATATTAACCCCAAGATATTTGACTTTTTTAACTACCTCACATCCTAGCATCCCTCCTACTTCTTCCTTTTGTTTAGTATTCATATTTATAGCTAATATTTTGGTTTTTCCTAAATTTATTTTAAAACCAGACACTTGCCCATATTGTTTAATCGTGTTCATTAAAACCATACTGGATTCCTGCGGTTGTTCCAATATTATGACCAAATCATCCGCAAAAGCGCGGAGTCTGTATTCTTGCTGCCTAATCTTAATCCCTTTTAGACCATCCAAGCCCCATATTTTATTCAATAATACTTCCAAAGTTATAATGAACAATAGTGGGGACAAAGGACAGCCCTGTCTTGTACCTTTTTCGATTTGAAAGGAGTCTGTTAAACTTCCGTTGACTATGATTTGAGCTGTTTGCTGTTGGTATATTGCTTTAATTGACCGTAAAAAGCTATCTCCTATCTGCATTTTTTGCAATATCTTCAACAGAAATTGCCAATTAACTCGATCAAAAGCCTTCTCAGCATCCAAAAATATGAACGCAGCAGGGATTTGATTGTTCTTTCCCAAATATTCTAAAGCATTAATGATTAGTCTAACATTACTCTTCATCTGTCTCCCCTGTATAAAACCTGTTTGGTCGGTATGTATCAATTGTTGAATAACCACCATTAACCTATTTGCTAGTATTTTAGTAAAAATTTTATAATCTACATTAAGTAATGAAATAGGTCTATAATTTTTTGGTTGAGTAATATCTTGATATTCTTTGGGTATCAACGATATAAACGCTGTCTTCCATGATGGGGGCACTTTACCTTCCGTTTGAATTTTATTAAATAGTTCTCTAAGAGGTTCTACCATTTCTAACTGTAAGTTTTTATAGTAAACCGCTGTCAGACCATCTGTGCCTGGCGCTTTCCCTAACTTTAGTTGTTTGATTACCTGCAGGATTTCCCCAGAGGTTATTGGTTGGTTCAACTTTTGCCTGTACTCTTCTCTAACTAGGGGTATTTTCTCTTTATCTAAATATTTGTCTATGTCTAAACCCCTAATTTTGTCCCCTTTGTACAATTCTGTAAAAAATTCCCGAAATGCCTTTTGAATCTCCTCCTGTTGAAACACCTCCTTCCCTCTATAACACAATTTGGATACATTTCGAATTTTTCTTTTTTTCCTAATCTGATAAGCCAACCACCTGCCGGGTTTGTTTGCGTTACAAAACGTGTTGTGTTTTGCATATAATAAACTAGTGGCTACCTGGTCAGAGATCAACATATTAAATTGGGATTTTAATATGGAGATTGCTTCCTTAGCCTTTGTATCGCCTGGATTTAATGTTAGTTCCAACTCTTTCCCTTTAATTTCCTCTTCCAATTCTTTTCGTTTTTGCCCTTGTTTATGTCTATGTATTTTGTTTATATTCATCAGTACTCCTCTCATATACGCTTTGCTTGCATCCCATACAAATTCCATAGATGTACCCTTATTCATGTTCAGAACAAAATATTCAGATAACATTTTTTTTCAATCATTAATGTACTTTTCATATCTAAATAGGTTTTCATTCAACCTCCAAGACCTTCTTGCCTGCACTACCCTTCCCAATTCCATCCAAACTGGGTTATGATCCGAAAGAACCCTCGCCGCAATCTTTGTCTTCTTCACCCTAGAAAGTAAATCATTAGTGATTAGTATAAAATCAATCCTTGAAAGGGATTGATGTCTATCAGAAAAAAAGGTGAAGTCATATTCTTCTGCATTTCTTTCTCGCCAAACATCTTTCAATTCGAAGTCATCCATCATGTCAAAAAAAGATTTGGGTAACTTAGCTCGGATTTTAGTATTTGGGCGAGAGGTCTTCTTATCTCTTTTAGTGTCAATCACGCCGTTCCAGTCACCCAATAGTATACAAGACTTAAAGTCCCACTGTACTAATTTAGCATGAAGATTTCTATAAAATCCGTCTTACTGTTGATTAGGAGCATAAATTCCCAAAAGTAATGTCTTTTTCCCTTCTACGATTAGGTCTAATGCGATATATCTTCCAAAGGGATCTGCTTCAATTAGTTCAGCCTTAATGTCTTTTCTTAAGTATACAACTATACCATTTTTCTTTTCCGTAGCAGAGGTCACAAACTGTTGACCAAGTTTGGGGTTGAACAAATATTTTTGATCAGTTGGTTTGATATGAGTTTCTTGCAGACAAATTATATCATTCTTGAACTGTTTGAGATAGTGAAATATTTTCTTTCTCTTCTGTGGAGAGTTCAGTCCATTGACATTCCATGTCAAAATCTTAGTTGTCATTTTTGGTTGCCTGAAGCTTTTTTAGAGCCTCCTGCATGGCCTGTCTAACCTTTGGCCTGGCTCCTCCCACGGCATCTGAGCTTGTTGCTGTAACTCCTTGGTCAATGGCTGGTGATTGTTGAGATTGTTGCATTGTTGCTTGTTTTTCCATTTGTCTGGTAGTCATACGGCTAGGTCTTTGTTCCCTGACCCCTTGCCCTTCCGGGAGGAGGACATGGTACATTTTGTCTGGTAGTTGTGTGGTTTGCTGTTTATCTTGTCCTTCTCGTGGTCTTTCTCCAGATCCAGATGATTCAGGGTGTCCCACCTTCAGAATCTTGTGATAGAAATCTCGAGCTTTCCATACAGAGTTGAGACGATATCTTTGCTTGTCAAATGTAATTATAATACCAAATGGCACATCTCATCTATACTGTATCTGACGGTTTCTGAGCTCTTCCACTAGAAAAGCATAATCTCTCCTGGCTCTTAGCATTTGAGGTGGTATTTCTTTCAAGACAATCAAGTCCTGTCCGCCAATTTGAAGCCTGGTGTTATAGGACTCTTGTAGTATCATGTTTCTGAACTCTCTTGTAGCAAAGTATATAACTACATCTCGGGGGAGTGCTTCTGTTTTGCCGCCCAAGAGTTAACGCGATAAATTTTGTCGATCTGCCAGTCAAAGTTGGACCCCGGTCTTCCCACCAGACGGTCAAAAGCCTCTGAAAAAATCTGCTTCAAGTTCTCCTGTTTATCTTCACGCAGCCCCCTGACTCTTAATGCAAGCTCCATCTGTCTGTACTGTATCATAATAATTTGTTTTTCAGCATTTTCAACTTTTTGTTGCACCACTTCAGTTTTAGATGTCAAATCAGTGTTGGCTTCATTAAGAACCTCTAAGTTATCTTCCATTCCAGAAACATATTCTGTCAGTACATTTACAAGTCCCATCATATCATCATTTATTTTGGCGATCCTAGTATCAAACTTATCATATAAGACTTTCATCTCATTCTTTATTTCCTCTCTGAATTCTCTGAAAGTGTCTAAATTCTGCTCTCTAAATTCTCTAAACGTTTCCAAAAAGAATTCTTTCGTTAGCAAATCTCCACTAGGGGGCATAGAGGGTGGAGGCTGCAACTTTGTGCCAGGTATGGGGGACGTAGCCCTAGGAGGTAATTTCCCAGGATTTAATTTTGATGCCATTATGTCTTTTCTTCAAGCAATTAATCAAACTCTGCTGGCCCGCTGTGCAGCTTACAAAAAAAAATTTAAAAAAAATTGGTCACCTCTTTATTTGTTCTTAGGGATTTTTCAAAAGTTTTCGGAAAAGGGCATTGTAACAAAGCAGCTCGGCATATTCAGCGCCATTTTAGACTTCTCTATATCGAAAATATATATTTGCAAAGTTAATAAGAGGAAAGTCTTGTAAACTCTTCAGGGAAGTAAGGCTAATTAATGAGATGCTGCTTGCAAACTATTCCTCCCTTTTTGCAGAGAGTTTGCGGAAGATTTCAAAAGATTAGCATTAAACCAAAACAGTTCAGCAAATTCACCTCTGTTTGGAATGTCTCTATATTAGCAAAGAGTCTTTTAATACTTTTAAAGGTTGATAAGCAAAAATTCTTGTAAGCTCTTCAGAGAAGTGGAACTAATTAGTGAGAGGCTATTCCTTTGATCTTTTTTATCACTGTCTTGTCGAGGAGTTAGGAATGTACCATTATTGCAATTGCGGAAGCTGCAGAATCGCCATTTTAAGAGCTTATTTTTTTTAAGAAGCCAATTGCACGAAGGAAACTCTTGTAAAACTGAAGCTAGGATTTTTTTTTAAGGAAAAGCAGATAAGGTTCTCAGGTACGGACTCTGCTTGTATTAGTTTCAGATAAATATCTCAAAAATTGTCCTAAGAGGGGGTTCCTTACTTTGCGCCGTAATGAAAACAGCCGAGGTTTCTGGCCGGAGATATGATTCAGCTTTGGTTGGCCCCCCCTTTCTGTTCGCAGCAGAAAAAAAAGCTGCAAACTTCAAAGAAAGCTCTTACCAGCTGGATCTCTCTCTCACTCTTCTTTGCCTGAAGGATGAGATATCTACCAGGTATTTAGGCAGATAACGCAACTAGAAACCTGGGGGCAGCTCAATTAAGCCGCCGCCAACAGCAAGGTCCCACCCCGGAAGTCCCTTCACTTCTCTTATTGCATCGTCCAGCACAAATTGCAGGCGGTGGTTCAAGCAGTGCCAGATGATGATGTTTGGGAAGTCTTGAGCTATTCTGACGCTGACTCCAGATTTTCTTCCAAGCATAACATTGGCACCATCAGAGCAGAAAGCGATTAAATTCTTCTGTAGATATTCGGTGGTAAATCCAACTTTATGCAAGCTTCCCATCAATGTGGAATACATGGTCTCCGCATCTTGTTTCTGTAATTCCAGAAGCTCAACGAAGACGGTTGCTGGGCATTCTGGATCCTTAACTCTAACAAAAACTATCAGCACTGTTTTCATTGAAAGTGTTGGGGCTTCATCGATTATTAGGCACACCTTTTGATTATTTGCAATAATCCTTAAAAACACGGTGGTCTTGATTTGGTTCGCAATGAATTCAACTATTTTCACTGCAGATCTCCGTGAATGCAAGTCAACTCCCACATCCACTCCAACCGTATTTAGAAAATTTACCTGCGCTTCGATGTCTGAGAATGGATTATATCTTTGCGCCAGATCATAAACAGTAGAAAATATTGTGCAAGTACTGGGTAAATATTTCTCAGTTGACTTATCCAGGGGTTTGGTTAAAGCTTCCTGCTCCCGTTGCTTACTGCTCTCCATGCAAATAAGGTGTGCTTTTGATTGAAAATGTTCCCTTAATTTTTTTCTGAGCGGTGCTTGTTGTATATCCTTGGTTTTCCCTGCTGGTGCCACCTGGAAATGTTTCCATTCTCTAGAAACATGAATACCTTTCTCTAATGAGAACATGGGTTTTGCACAGTACTCACAACCCACCTTCTTGTGGATGCCAGTCCATCATACTTATCCTTGAAGTGTCTATATTGCTGCAAATTCCAGCAGTCAGGAAGATGTGGAACTTCAGTGGAGTCGATGGACTTGCTGCTTCTCCGACCTCAACTAGTGGTAGTGGTGGTGCTGGTGGTGCTGGTGGTGCTTCTGCTGGTGCTGCTGGTGGTACTGGCGCTGCTGGCGCTGCTGGCAGTGCTTGTGCTGGTGACTATTTTGGATCAGGTGATTCCTCAACTCTTGGTTTTTTGGAGAAGAAAGCGGTCATACTCTGTTGCCTCTTCATTATGCTAAGTAATACTAACTGCCTGCCAAAGAAATGAAACAATATTGGACTCAATTGTGGTTGTAAGCTGAGGACTACAGGCAACAGAAGTGACCTCTGCTTTCAATCAACAATGTACAGTCTTTTCAGAAAGGATGAGAAACAGGAAAGATACAAACAAACAGGAAAGATATAGTTTTTCATCCAAGAAGATAGTTCAAGAATGAATGTCATATTCCCAGAGCAATACAGATTTCCTTTTTCTGAAATTTAGTTCTCAGTTCCAAAAAACAGGAATATATTAATTAGGTTCAGTACTTAGGTCGGTCCAAGTAGCTATTCAGAAGTTAGTGGTTAGAAGCAATGGTAAAGCAAGATATGGAATTAAAACCAGAAATATTTTGTTGGCTATTTGAAAGGGAGCACAATATATATTTAATTTTACACATGTTAGCAGCTGCTGGAATTGTGTTTGCACAACAGTGGAAAAACAGAGATATGAAAATGAATAAATATTGCAATGTTTTACAATTACAATTTCATTCTCTCCTCCTTTCTCCCTTTTTCTATTGTTGTTGATGTATATTTCAAAACTCAATTTATGTTTCCTTGGGATGCTATTTCCACCAACCCAAATATAATTTAGTATCATTTCTTATCCCCTTACCTTCACTAGCCTACCCTAGTTATGTCCCCCCCTCCCTTTATATCTCACTCTTGAATATATATATATTTAACATTTTCTTTCTGTTTTCCCCTTCTCCCCCCCCCCCCCTTTTCCATTTAATAGTGTGTTGTCTGGGTACTTCTCAGGTACGTCTCTCTGCTTTCCAGCAGTCAGGAAGTTGTTTTTTAAATAACTGTAAAGCTATGCTGAAAAAGTTGTTCTCAAGATATTGTGATAAATTCAATACAAAGAAGAATTCTTGATGAACTTAAGGAGAAATTAGAGTATTGGATAGTAAATGGACAAATAAAATTACCAATCAAAGAGAATATTTGCACCTCAGGGTTGAAATGAGATGTTCTCTCTTACTCTTTCCTCTTCCTCTCTTCTCTCTGTCTCTCTCATCCTCTTTCTCTTTGTCTCTCTTCTTTTTGTCTCTCCTTTTCCTTTCTACCGTCACTTTCTCTCTCCTCCCTTCTCTCTCTTCTTTGTCTCTTTCTGTCTCTCTCACCCTCTTTCTCTTTGTCTCTCTTTCTCCTTCTTTCCCACTCTTCTGTTACTTCCTCTCTCCTTCTCTGTCTCTTTCTGTCTCTCTTCCCTCTTTTTTCTTCCTCTCTCCCACTCTTTTATCACTTCCTCTCTATCGCCCAACCTGTCCCCATACTTATCTTCGACTGATCATGTTTGCAATAATTTACCTTCTTTTCTAAATAGGTGCAGTTCCCTTACCGGATCCCTCACTCTCTCAAACACACACACACACACACACACACACACACAAAACCATTTTTCTCCATTCCAATTTGGATACTATAAATCAATTGCTCTGTGAAACATCTGTGAAAAAAATTCAAGTGCTCAGGCATGAAAATTTGTCGCTCAAACACTATACTTTTCCGCACACACTGAAAAAAAATTAGAGGGAACATTGGTCTCAATACTTCCATTGTTGAAAGCTACATTGGTATTTCTAAATAATGTTTCCCTTTCACTCTTTCCCATATTGTTACTAATACATTCCTTACATAATGTCTTTGAGAATAGCTATGTACCCTACTTTTTATCATACTACAAAAAAGCATGCCAATCCAGTTGCACATCATGACCTTCCAATGTCAATAATCTTGTGTTTCTCAATAAAATCCATTCTTTCATCCAAGCTAGTCCCGCTGCTTGATAGTACAATTCCCAGTTTGGTAATCCAAATCAACCTCAAATTCTTGCATCTTGAAACATTTTTATATTAATTCTTGCTTTTTTCCCCTGCCATATGTATTTCCCCACTATTTTATTCATACTTTCAAAGAATTTTTTTCTCTAATTTTATCGGTATTGTTTGGAATAGGTATAGCAATTTTGGTAATATATTCATCTTTACTATTGCTATTCTTCCCATCAGTGATAATTGTAAGTTTTTCCATCTTTCCAGATCTATTTCTATTTGTTTTCTCACCTTATAATAGTTATCCTCCTTTAGGACTTCCTGGGAGCAGCTTGCTGATGGTGGCAGCTTAAAATTAGCTGCCCCCGAATTCCTGGTCACGTATCTGTTTAGATGATCATCTATCTGACGTCTTAACAGGTTTCTTATCCTTCAGGCAAGAAGGGAAGAAGATATAGTTTTGCTGGCAAATGCTCTTCGATTTTTGCAGCTTCTGTGTCTGCAGAGAGAGGGGGGCCAGCCCAAAGCAGAACGGCGTCCGTGCTGGGAACTTCAAACTGCCTTGTGCAGTACAAAGTAAGATCTCTCCCACTCAGTTCACAGCTTTGATTTATTTGATTTTAATACGAGCTGAATCCGTTTACGTGGACATTAATTGTTTACCAAGATCCTAGCTTCTCTTTTTTTTACAAGATCTTCCTCTGAAAATCTATTTACTTAGAGGCTTTTAAAATGGCGCTGAGCCGGCTGGATTCTCCTGTACAATGATTATTTTCTTAATCTCCTTGTTAAACACTACAGAATTCTAAAACTTCAAAGGAGGGTCTTATCACCCTGCTTCACAATCGGCCAGCAGAAACTTTTTAATTAGTTTCATTTTTACAAGACTTCCTTTCTCTCATTAATCTTGCTTATCTGGAATTTAAATGGTGATGAATCTGCTGAACTGTCTTGTTACAATGCTTATTTTCTGAAATCCTTGGTAAAGTTTTGCCAAGCCTCAAATTTCAAAATAAAGGGAGAAATTCAGCATCTTTCCTTATAGCTGCACAGTTAGCCAGCAGAGTTTTATTAACTGCTGGAAGATAAAATTTGGAATGGCCTCAAAACCAAATATTAATCTGAAACCGTCGCCCTCTATTCCCAGGGGCACATCCCCAGTGCCTGGCACAAGGTTGCAGCCTCCGCTCCCTACGCCCCCTGCTGGAGATTTGTTAAGAAAGAATTCTTCTTGAGTGAATTAAGTGTGGCTCTCAATGCTCAGACAATTAAAATGGAAGATAAACTTAGAGATCTTAAAGAGGAGATAAAACAGGAGGGAAAAGAAGAAATAAAAGAAATAAAGGGGGAAATAAAAGGACTTAAACAGGAGTTGTATGAAAAAATCGATGCCAGGGTTGTTAAAATTAAAGATGAAATGCTGGGACTTGTAACTGTATTGACAGAACATGTTTCCGGAATTGAAGATAGTCTAGAGGATCTTAATGAGGCTAATACCAACTTGACATTGAAAACAGAGGTGGTGGAACAAAAAGTTGAAAATGCTGAAAAAGAAATTATTATGATAGTATAGACAAATGGAACTGGCAGTAAGAGTAAGGGGGCTGCGTGAGGAGAAACAGGAGAACCTGAAACAGATCCTATCAGAAGCCTTTGACCGCCTGGTGGGAAGACCAGGTACTAAGCTCGACTGGCAGATCGACAAAGTTTATCGCGTTAACTCCTGGGTGGCAAAGCAGAAACAGCTTCCTCGAGACATCGTTATATACTTCACTACAAGAGAGCTCAGAAACATGGTACTACAAGAGTCTTATAACACTAAGCTTCAAATTGGCGGTCAAGACCTGATTGTTTTGAAAGAGATACCACCTCAAATGTTAAGAGCCAGGAGAGACTACGCTTTTTTAGTCGAAGAACTCAGAAACCGTCAGATACAGTATAGATGGGATGTGCCATTTGGCATTATACTTACATTTGATAGGCAAAGATATCGCCTCAACTCTGTATGGAAAGCCCGAGATTTTTACCATAATATTTTGAAGGCTGGATATCCTGCTTCATCTTGATCTGGAGAAAGACCACAAGAAGGACAGGACAGACAGCAAACTACACAACTATCAGATAAGATGGAGCATCTCTCTCTTCTAGAAGGGCAAGGTGTTACGGAACAAAGACAACAAAGGGCAAGGTGTTACGGAACAAAGACCTAGCCGTATGATTACTAGACGAATGGAGAAGCAAGCTAAAAGGGAACAACCTCAACAATCACCGGCCATCGATCAAGGAGCTACAATAACAAGTCTGGAAGCAGTGGGAGGAGCTAGGCCTAAGGTTAAACAGACCATGCAGGAAGCTCTAAAAATGCTTCAGCCAACCAAAGATGACAACTAAGATCTTAACATGGAATGTCAATGGATTGAATTCCCCACAGAAGAGAAAGAAAATACTTCACTATCTCAAACAGTTTAAGAATGACATAATTTGTTTGCAAGAAACTCATATCAAATCAAATGATCAAAAATATCTGATTAACTCAAAACTTGGTCAACATTTTGTAGCTTCTGCTATGGAAAAGAAGAATGGTATAGTTGTATACTTAAGAAAAGACATGAAAGCTGAATTAATTGAAGCAGATCCCTTCGGAAGATATATCGCGTTAGACCTAATCCTAGAAGGGATAAAGACATTACTTTTGGGAATTTATGCTCCTAATCAACAGCAAGATGGATTCTATAGAAATCTTCATGCCAAATTAGTACAGTGGGACTATAGGTCCTGTATACTATTGGGTGATTGGAATGGTGTGATAGACACTAAGAGAGATAAGAAGACTTCTCGCCCAAATACTAAGATGCGAGCAAAGCTACCCAAACCTTTTTTTGACATGATGGACGACTTTGAATTGAGAGATATTTGGCGAGAAAGAAATGCAGAGGAATATGATTTCACTTTCTTCTCTGATAGACATCAATCCCTTTCAAGGATTGATTTTATACTAATCACTAATGATTTGCTTTCTAGGGTCAAGAAGACAAAGATTGCGGCTAGGGTCCTTTCGGATCATAACCCAGTTTGGATGGAGTTGGGAAGGGTAGTGCAGGCAAGAAGGTCTTGGAGATTGAATGAAAACTTATTTAGATATGAAAAGTATATTAATGATTGTAAAAAATTGTTATCTGAATATTTCATTTTGAATATGAATAAGGGTACATCTATGGAATTCGTATGTGATGCAAGCAAAGCGTATATGAGAGGAGTACTGATGAATATAAATAAAACACATAGATATAAACAAGGGCTAAAACGAACAGAATTGGAAGAGGAAATTAAGAGAAAAGAGTTGGAGTTAACAATGAATCCAGGCAATACAAAGGTTAAGGAAGCTATCGCCATATTAAAATCTCAATTTGACATGTTGATCTCTGACCAGGTAGCCACTAACTTATTATATGCGAAACACAATACCTTTTGTAACGCAAACAAACCTGGCAGATGGTTAGCTTATCAGATTAGGAAAAAAAGGAAAACTCGAAATATATCTAAACTGATTTACAGAGGGAAGGAGGTGTTTCAACAGGAAGAGATTCAAAAGGCATTTCGGGAATTTTTTACAGAATTGTATAAAGGGGATAAAATTAATGGTCTAGATATAGACAAATATTTAGATAAAGAGAAAATACCTTCAGTTAGAGAAGAACACAGGCAAAAATTGAATCAACCAATAACCTCGGGGGAAATTTTACAGGTAATTAAGCAATTAAAGTTAGGGAAAGCACCAGGTACAGACGGTTTGACAGCGGTTTACTATAAAAATTTACAGTTAGAAATGGTAGAACCTCTTAGAGAATTATTTAATAAGATTCAAACGGAAGGTAAAGTGCCTCCATCTTGGAAGACAGCGTTTATATCTTTGATACCCAAAGAAGATGAAGATACTACCCAACCAAAAAATTATAGACCTATCTCATTACTTAATGTAGATTATAAATTTTTTACTAAAATACTAGCAAATAGGTTAATGCTGGTTATTCAACAATTGATACACACTGACCAAACAGGTTTTATACAGGGGAGACAGATGAAAAGTAATGTCAGATTAATTATTAATGCATTAGCATATTTGGGAAAGAACAACCAGATCCCTGCTGCGTTTATATTCTTGGATGCTGAGAAGGCCTTTGATCGAGTTAATTGGCAATTTCTGTTGAAGATATTGCAAAAAATGCAGATAGGAGATAATTTTTTACAGTCAATTAAAGCAATATACCAACAGCAAACAGCACAAATTATAGTCAATGGAAGTTTAATAGACTCTTTTCAAATTGGAAAAGGTACAAGACAGGGCTGTCCTTTGTCCCCGCTATTGTTTATTATAACTTTGGAAGTATTGTTGAATAAAATACGGGGCATGGATGGTCTAAAAGGGATCAAGATTAGGCAGCAAGAATACAGAGTGCGCGCTTTTGCGGATGATTTGGTCATAATATTGGAACAACCGCAGGAATCCAGTATGGTTTTAATGAATACGATTAATCAGTATGGTCAAGTATCTGGTTTTAAAATAAATTTAGGAAAAACAAAAATATTAGCTATAAATATGAATACTAAACAAAAGGAAGAACTAGGTGGGATGCTAGGATGTGAGGTAGTAAAAAAAGTCAAATAACTTGGAGTCAATATTTTAACCTCAAACGGGAAATTATGCAAGCATAATTATGAACCACTTTGGCATAGTATACAGATAGAGATGAAAAAATGGGAGAAATTTCACTTATCTTTGCTGGGTAGGATAGCGGCAGTGAAAATGAACATTTTACCAAAATTTTTATTTCTCTTCCAAATGTTACCTATACTTAGGTAAATCTTCTAGAATGGCAGAAGGGTATCAACAAATTTGTATGGGCAGGAAAGAAGCCGAGGGTAAAGATGAAAATAATGCAAGATGTATGTGAGAGAGGAGGCTTGAAATTACCTAACCTAAAATTATATTACGATGCAGTGGCGCTATCTGTAATTAGTGATTGGACTCATTTAACTAATGATAGAATATTAAATATCGCGGGACACGATCTGGTATATGGTTGGCATGCTTACCTGTTATTCAACAAAAAATTGGATAAGAAGTTTAAAAGTCATATTTTAAGAAATGCTTTACTGCGGGTCTGGAAAAAATACCAATATAAATTAAATGACCAGATACCCATGTGGGCAATTCCTAGACATGTAATTGAAAATATGAACATAGCACAAAAACAGGGTAGAACTACCTATAGACAGCTTCTCATTTTGGAAAGGGGGGTACTACAACTAAAATCTTTAGAGGTATTAAAAGAGGAGAAGGTAGTTCAAACATGGTTCCAGTATGGGCAATTACAGGCCAGGTGGAAAATAGATCAAAAAATTGGTTTTATCCAAGCTGAAGATAATTTGTTTAAACAAATAAGAGATCAAAGTTTAATGCATATAAAGAGGATATATAATGTATTAATACAGATGGATTCGGAAACAGAATTAGTTAAAGATTGTATGATAAAGTGGGCTCAAAATATTGAAGAACCAATAATGCTGGATATATGGGAAAGAATATGGGTAACAAATGTGAAATTCACACAAGCTCAAAACTTGAGAGAAAAATTTTATAAGATGTTCTATAGATGGCATTTAGATCCTAAAAAGCTGGCTTCTATGTATCTGAATGTACAGACTAACTGTTGGAGGTGTGGTTCTCTCGATGCTACATATTATCATATATGGTGGACCTGCCAAAAGGTTAAGGCATTCTGGATAAAAATATGGTGGATTATGCAAAATATCTTTAAAAGAAGGATAAAGTTCACTCCTCAGTTATTCTTACTAGGTTTATGTACTGACTTTACAGTGGTAGAGACTAACTTGATTCTGCACCTAATAACGGCAGCAAGACTGTTATTGGCGCAATACTGGAAGAAGGAAGACCTGCCTACAACTCAAGAATGGACATTGAAAGTTACGAACTTAGCCGAGGTGGCTAAAATATCGGCATATCTTAAAGATCACTCAAATGAGAGATATAAACGAGACTGGAAAAAATGGATTGACTATATACAAAATAAATACAGGACCAAGAAATTCCAGTTAGCCTATGCTTAAGATCAGAAATGATTTAAATTGTTTAAAGTTAATTCAGCAAGAAGAAGCTAAGATCAATGTAGAGATGTCATTAATTTCTTTATTTCTTTTTTCTCAATAGATTTTAGACTGTGTTTGTTAAAAATCCATACCGTGTACGGGTTCTGGGAAGTCGGGGGGGGGAAGGAGGAGGGGGGTTGGGGGGAGGGGGGAGGGAGGGAGGGGTATACATTATTCTAGACAAGAATTTGGTGGTAAACTAGAACTATTTTGACACACAAAAAATTGTACTCCGATGTCTTACTGATTGAGGAATGATGAAATGTTTTGTTTTAAAAGAAATAAAACTTTTGAACCTTGGGGGAAAAAAAATAGTTATCCTCCTTTAGTGTTACACACCTTGATGTCAATTGAATACCCAAATATTTCACTTTTTTCACCACCTGTATGTCCAGTTTCCCCATCAACTCTTTTTTCTGTTTTTCTGTCATATTTTTCACCATAATTTTTGTTTTATCTGTATTAATCTTCAAGCCCGCTACTTCTCCCCATTCTTCTATTATTTTAACTAGTTTTGGCCCTATTTCTATTGGATCTTCCATAATAAACACCAAATCATCCACAAACACTTGTAATTTATATTCTTCCTTCTTGACACTCATACCTTTCACCTTTTTATTTTGTCGTATTTCTCTATTCAAAATCTCTAGTGTCAGTATAAATAATAATGGCAATAGTGGGCATCCTTGTCTAGTTCCCTTTGCAATCACTATCTTTCCTGTCATATCACCATTTACCATTACCTTTGCCGATTGGTATTATATATCGTTTTAACCATATTTATAAATTCCTCACCAAATCCCATCATTTGAAATTGCATTATCACAAATTGCCAGTTCACTTATCAGAGGCCCTTTGAGTGTCCAGAAACAATAATGCCACTTGCTTTTCTGGGTGGGCTTCATAGTACTCTAGCGTATTCAATACAATTCACATATTGTCTCTGATCTGTCTCTTGGGGAGAAATCTACTTTGGTCTATGTGTATAAATTCATTTAAAAGTTTCTTCATTCTTTCTGCCATTATTGATGCAAAAAATTTATAATCCGCATTTAATAGTGAAATAATTCTTATCATTCTTTACTTGTTGTGGATCTGACTCTTCTTTTAGTATAAACATATATACCTCCGTCCATGTTTTTAGCGTCTTTCCCTCCCTTAATAAGTCGTTTAATAGTTCCAACATTACATTGCTTAATACTTCTTGTAATGTTTTGTACAGTTAGCAATAGCAATAGCAGTTAGACTTATATACCGCTTCATAGGGCTTTCAGCCCTCTCTAAGCGGTTTACAGAGTCAGCATATTGCCCCCACCGTCTGGGTCCTCATTTCACCCACCTCGGAAGGATGGAAGGCTGAGTCAACCTTGAGCCGGTGAGATTAGAACTGCTGAACTGCAGATAACAGTCAGCGGAAGTGGCCTGCAGTACTGCACCCTAACCACTGCGCCACCTCGGCTCTTGTGCCGGTAATCCATCTGGTCCTGGTGTTTTCCCCTTCATTTGCCTTTTGATATCTTCTTTTACCTCCAACATTGTAATTCTTTCTTCTAGTGCCTTCTTACATTTTTATGGGATTTTGATTATTCTAGTTTTCTCTAAAAATTGTCTGATTTTCCCTTCTGGAACCCTCTCATGCTGATACAACTTATTATAGAAGTTCTCAATTATTTTTTCCTTTTTTTCATTTAAATGTTGTATATTCCCTTCTTCATCCACCAGTTGACTTATCAGCTTTTTTTCCTCTTTCCTTTTTCATCTTGTAAGCCAGCCAACGTCCTGGTTTAGCTGCATTTTCAAAAAGGTTTTGTTTTGCCAATTTTATTTTATTTGCAAAGTCCTCATTTTCTATCATATTAAATCTATGTTTTTGCAGTTCCATCATATTTTTTTTTTATTTAGTGGGTTTTTCTGCAGCCTCGTATCCAAACGTTTGTACTCTGATTCCAACTTCTTTTGAGTTTGTCTGTTCTGTCTATTCTTTTTCCCTAAGTATGTAATTGCAGTGGCTCTGATATATGCTTTGCAAGTGTCTCTGCAAGTTCTGTAACGATGTGTCTTCCTTTCTATTTTCCTGGAAGAAATATGTCAATTCTTTTTCCATATATTGCTGGAAACTTTTCTTTCAAATATTTTTGAATTTAAAGTCCATTTCTCCTTTTTTCTCTGTCCCTTCCAAGTCATTGTTATTGGATTAAGATCTTCCCATGTGCTTATATCTATGTCTATCGTAATTGTTTTGAGTGTTAGTTCTGTTGACATCCACATCATATCAATTCTTGACCATGGCAAATGTCTGTTGGAGTAGAATCTTTATTGCCTTTCTTTCAGGTGTCTTATTCTCCAAACCTCTTGCAAATTTAATTCTTCTACCATCGTGAAAAATGTTTTGGGTAGGGTTTTTCTCAGCTTCTTGTTCATCTTTGTAGATTTATAGTTTATTCCACTATTTACAAATATGTTGAATTAATTGTCTGCATTGCTATCTAATAGTAAATGGTGTCCATTAAAAGCTGCCTAAGAAGGATTGACCTTGAACCATTGTTGATAACCACGAATTGATGAAAGTCCTCTAGAGAAAAGAAATAAGACCAGCTGTGTAAACATTGCCTTGCCCTCCTTTGCTACATTATAATGGGCTGCTGAGAATGTCTTCCTGATAGTGTGGGGTTTTTTCCTATGGGGAGAAGAAATTTGGATAACCCAGACAATTTATACTAAAGTTTCCTTTTTTTTCTGTTAATTTGGCTATTTTGGGGTTATTTTTTACCTACCCAATTTTTATCTTTTTCCTTCTTTCTTTTTTTTTAACCTCTTGCAATGAGATGTGGATTACTATTGTGGAATTAATTTTGTGGGTTTTTTTTTCTTTCCCCTTTTTGGGAGGGGTGTGTGAGTGCCTTTTCACCAATATTTTTTTTCTCATTTCCTATCTTTTTTCTTTTTTTCCTTTTTTCCTTCACTTGGGCATTTTAAAGCGAATGGATTATGGTAACAAGAACCTGAAGATGGGGTCCAAGAACAGGGGTTGGTTTATTGGAAGCTGGTGCTTGGGCTGGTGTGGGCAACTCCAGGATAACAATCTACTAATCTACTAATGTCAGGCCTGCATTTATATTCCTTTTAGAATTTTGGCCTGCCACACATTCTTTAGTTTCATTATGCTGTTTCTTTAGTTTAGTCGATGGGAGGGGGGAATAGACAGGAGTGAGATTGTGGAATATATTGTTTTTCATTCTTTACTAGAAGCCAAGGTCATCCTTTGTCTCCGCACTTTCACACCTGACCAGAAGCAGCTGGGTGGAGACACCAGCATGGAAGAAGATTGGACCATGTGATGGACTGTGGGTGTGGGGACAAGATCATGAACTTTTAACTGGGTGGGATTCTGATGTAACTTCCAGAGTTGGAATCCCACAGCACGATGCCAACATGCCTGTCTTATTAAATTGGAACTTTAAGCATAGTTTTGCCTTCGACTCTGATTTAATTCTGCATGGTATTTGGAATGCTGACACTCTTTGGATTACAAAATTTGATTACAGCTTAAGTACAACAATGTCAGAACCAAATACCAAGATGAAGAAAATAACATCATATGCATCAGCAACAGCCACTCTGCCCGGTTCAGCGACACAGAAAGCAACAGGCTTAGTAACGCAACAAGACAAAGCTGTTTTGGAGCTAAAAAGTATGTTGCAAGACATACATGCAGATCTCAAGGAGCATATAAATAAAGTAGAAGAGAAAGTGGGCAAGGTGGAAAGACGAATTGAAAGAAGTCAAGGAAATGATGGGAAAAATGAGCAGAGACTGCAGAAGGTAGAAGAAAAGGCAGAAATAGCAGAGAAAAAAGTGGAAGAGATGGATTATAGGCTGACAACAATTGATAAAAAGCAAGATGGAGCCAGTGTATTTTGGGAGATGGAAAAATCCAAATTCTATCTAAGACTCCAGAACATAGAAGAAGAGAAAGGAGAGAATTTAGCAGAAAAGATCGCAGAAATTCTCTCAGCGGCTACAGAAATGAGTAAGGAATATATTCTAGGCAGAATAGACGAGTTACTTAGAGTATATACAAGATATGCAATTAGAAACAACTTGCTCAGAGGGGTACATTTAAGATTTGTCAACAAAACCTCTAAAAATGAAATATTGCAAGCAGAAAGAAGTACCACAATAAAATACAAGTCTAGAGAGATAATGGTATTGAAGCAAGTCCCATGGAAGGTTAGAGAAATAAGAAAGTAATACCAATTTCTGACTAAGAGTCTGATCAAAAAAGGGGTGAGTTTTAGATGGCTTGTTCCAGAAGGGATTTTGGTAAACTGGAAAGAACAAAGGTACAGACTAGATACACTAGTCTATGAACAACAAATAGCAGCACAAGAGAGAATGCTGGTAAGAGAAGAGGGAGGAGCTAAATGCCAGGAAGGTAAGGGAAAAGGGAGATGGAGAAAGAACAGGAAGAGAAAGTGCTAAGAGAAGGAGCAATAGCCAAAAAAACAAAGGAGCAGAGGGAGCTAAGAATGACTAGATCAACTAAACCTATAAACCAATGACATGGAGGAAGAAATAAAAGTAATCTCCATTAATAAAAAATGGATTAAATTCGACAATAAAAAGAAGAACATTTAACAAATTAGAGAAATTGAAATTGGATATTTTATGCTTACAGGAAGTACACATTAGAAAGCAACACAGAAAGTATTTGGATTCTCAAAAGTTACCAAGAAAATCAAATGCATAGAGTGAAAGTCAAACACCGAGAGATTCCAATTTGCTTTCCTTAAGCAGTTCTCAAGATCTATCACTTCCTTTCTTCTAGCTAACGGCTCAGTCCATTCGCTGCTGGCCTGAGTGTGGGAAAGCTTTGTAACACCCGCTCCCTGCTTTCTTCTGCCACTCTCTTTAAAAAGCTTTAACTGGAGGTTAAAAAGTTTATTTACAGGAATGTTGCACTTTCAAGCACTCTTATTATCTCATCCAGAAGATCACCACGCTGATTCCCGTGCTTTGTCTTGCATTTCAGCTGCGGTAACTCGCATTGGCTGCCTTTCCTGCTTTGGGTCCGGAGGCAAATGCAGGTGTTTTAGGGTAACTGGTTCAGATTTATGATGGGTGAGGAGTCCAGGGATCATGTGGCATCACCTTTTGTGACTTAACAACTGTGGCAAGAAAGTTCATAAAATGGGGCAAATCTCATTGAGCAACTGTCTCATTTAGCAACAGAAATTTGGGGCTCAATTGTGATCCTATGTTCAGGACTGTTGTATTCTGCTTTCTGGCTGTCAGGTTTTTGTTCGAAGATAATATATTACTGCATCTACCATTCTTTTTTATTGTGGTGCTTATTTTTGGAACAGTCTCCTCCTAAAATGTGGTTGGCCCTAACTCTGTAGAAAGGCTTTAAAACTGATCTCTTTTCCCCCATGGACATTATACCAAGATCATAATGGTATATTTGTTGTTTTAATTGTAATTTGGGTTTTCTTCTAGTTTTATTGCTTACACCACCTGCAAATGTGATCCTGAAAGTTGAGGATTTGTATTACTCTTCCAAATCAGCCAGTCAAACAGTATAATCCATTTTACCACCATGCTAAATAGTGCTATGTGTTTAGTTTGTATAGTGTTATGTTGAGGGGCAAAAGTTAACAAGTTTTCTTTACTCCTGACAGTGAAAAATTGTTGAATCAAGATGTGAACTGAGATTAAAATCTTAGTATTTGACCTCCTAGGTTTGGACATGCAAGAACCATGCAACTTAAATTATTTCTCAACTCTGAAGCAAACCTGGCTGAAGCCATCTTTTGCTACCTCATAGTTGCCACAAAGGGGATGTGATGGCTCAGTGGCTAAGATGCTGAGCTTGTCGATCAGAAAAGTTGGCAATTTGAATCCCTAGCACTGTGTAATGGAGTGAGCTCCCGTTACTTGCCCCAGCTTCTGTCAACCTAGCAGTTCGAAAGCATGTAAAAATGCAAGTAGAAAAATAGGGACCACTTTGGTGAGAAGGTAACAGCACTCTGTGCGCCTTTAGCATTTAGTCATGCCAGCCACATGACCATGGAATCATCATCAGACAGTGTTGCCTCTTCAGCTTAGAAACGGAGATGAGCACTGCCTCCTAGATTCGGGAACGACTAACACATACATGCGAGGGGAACCTTTACCGTTACCTGTAGTTGTCATGAACTTTGAAAAGGGGAAGGAAGGGGGGGAGTAGATAAATCAGCTAACAGTCAAAACAAAACGTTTTTCTTGTGGGAACCAAGGTCATCCCTACAGGTGGCAGTTGAAGGAGCAGAGGAGTGTCCAAGCAGCCTGCCAGCTACTTTCATTGGACAATGTGACTGATGATGGGGAGGGAAATATTTGCTCTTATAATTAGAGAGAAAACCATGGTAACTTTCAGAATTGGTTTTCACTAGCTGTGCCGATATGATGTATCCAATAAACATGTTCTTTGAGATATTTACCTGCCTCGGAGTTGTGCTTTTAGCGATGCGTTACTTGGAATACTGACATTACAGTCCATGCTGTTACTTTGAATACATGGTGTATGTTTCAATTAATTTTTTAATAGTACTTTGCTTTCTTGTTTTTTTTTTTTAAATTATTTTTATTTTTTATTACACAGACAACAATGGGAAAGGGAGAGGATGGAAAAAAAAGGGGGGGGGAGGGGAAACCCATCTTCACATACAATATGTCGTTTAATCACAGGTGCATCCCTACTAAGTTTATACATCCCGTATCTCTCTATTGTATATTTAATAAGCACCACAATAAGCTAGGGTTTAAAAAACAAAAAACAACAAAATAAAACAAGGGAGAGAGGGGAAAAAAAAAGGGTAGGGGGAGGGGGGGGAGGCCAAAAAGGACAAAAAAAGGTCCAAGAAGGAAAGGAAAAAAAAAAAAGGAAAAAAAAAAAACCATCATCACATGCAGCATGTCGTTTGATTACGGTTGTTTTAACATCTACATCTTCAAATAATGTTTACCATCTCAGATATTTCCTCTAATGTAACTAAAGGTCTCATTTTCCTTCTACCATATATATTCAGTTAACATTAGCATTGTTTTCCCCCAGAGAATATACTTCTATTCATTGTTAATCTTGCATTTCATACCTTCAAACAGAGATCTTATTCCTTCATTGTTCAACAAGGCATCGCTGCCTATATATACCAGTTTTCATTTGTTCCCCTATTAGAATTGCCTTATCAGCAGCGAAAGTACTTTGCTTTCTTGTTAACTTCCTTAATCAGTTGCTTTTTCTGCTCAAGAGTTAAGTATTCATTAATTTTTATTTTCCTAGTGTGCCAAAGGGAGAAGAAAAAAACCTAGCATGGTCTACTTTTCAATCCAAGCATCACTCAGATTTAATTGTACATGTTGAAATTATTTTCTAAATTATGATGTAATTTCCCCCCCCCCTCAGGATTTGCAGATAGAACGTGAAAAAGCTGTCTTCAATATATCTGGTGGTTGTACGGCTCTTGTGGTGGTGTATTTACTGGGGAAACTCTATGTGGCAAATGCAGGTGATAGCAGGTAAGCTAAATTTGTCATTTGGCTGGAAAATTGTAAGTAAAGTTCTTTAATATTTACATTTGTGTGTGTTCAACTAAAACAAAATGTATTTCTGTCCTCTTTCATGAATTTCAGTTTTCACAAAAATTAACTAATTCTAAATGAAGTTATGTTCTTTGCAACTTTCTGATGTTAAATCTTTTCTTCTGCCAGTGTCTTAACTGGCTTGAAGTTTCTGGGACAATCTCTGAAATTTTTCTTCCCCTTCCTTTTAATGCGCTGCCATTTCTTCTTCCTGCATCACAAGTTAAACATGTTTCAATGTCCGTCTTTTTTTTTTGGTCAGTCGAAGCAAATAGGCCAGCAATATAGAGTGAATGCAGCAACCTGAAGTACTGAAATAACTTGTAATTATATTTTATGTGATCAATTTTTTTTTGCCTTGAAAATAAAACTTTGATTCATTTGGAAAATTCGTATGTTAAAGTTTCCTTAAAGTGGGATCAAGTCCTTGTGTGAAGGCCAGGCCAATTCCCCCATCCCCACTTGATCAATATACTTTTCTATCGGTTGTGATTTTAATAAAAACCTTTTTATCCCCCCCCCTTTGTTTAAAGTACAGATTTTAGTGTTGTTTGCACAAATTTGCATTGCTGTTGTGCAATAGCATTTTTATTAGTTCAGCAGTACATTACAACATAAATACAATACATTAAGCATAATGCATATGAAGTGCACTGGCTGCCAATTTCTAAAACTATTTTGATAATGCAGAATTTACAGCAAAATTCTCAGCCAAAGATTTCTATGGATCAAAATATAAAATTTACTTTTGACTCCATAATCAATTGTTTCTTTTATAAGAGTTTTCTTAGAAGAATATAAGAAAATTGTGTAAAAAAATTATTTCAGTAATAGCAATGCTAGAGCAATCCAGATAGTAATAGGGAAGAGGCTTGGCAGAGCAGCGACAGTCAGTAAATCCAAATAAAACAATTTTTTTAAAGGAATCCAGCACAGAACCTCTCTAGGTATACATATTATCACTAGTACTAGTCATATTAGAAATGTACGTATTTACTACTGTATCATTTTAAAGCCATTGCTAGAAAATACTAACATTTATGTTTAACTCTTTATGGAAACAATTAGTAGATGCATTTCAAGAACGAGTGCATTTAATTGTAGGAGTCAATGGGGAAGAATCATACTTATTTAATTTCTTTTCCTCTGTTCTTTTCCTACTGTTGCTGTTTTCTGGTCCATATAATAAATAACTTCTTGTAAACTCTTATTTGTTCATTGTATCTGTCCCATCTCTGCCTATCACATTCAGAATACTTCTTCAAACATGAATATGTTTCTGCTTCACCTATGCGAAATTCCTAATGTCTGGAGCTTTTTGATAAAATGAGCACATACTTCCTGTGGTGTCAAATTCCTAACAACTGTCAAAAAGGAGTTGGTAAATGATTTATCTTCATCACTTCTTAGCAGATTGTGGAATCTGTTAAAGAGATATGCAGTTCATTGCTGTGTTTCAAATAATTTCTGGTCGAAAAGGTATCAGGGCATCCTATGAATACTTTTTCACAGCAGGAAGAGAGTGTTTTTTTATTTCCTTTAGAGCAGGGGTGTCAAACTCGGTGGCGTCATGTGATGTACCACAACTTTCCCCCCCTTCGCTAAACTGGGCGTGGCCAGCATGTAATGCATCCAGCTAGCAGTCCGCAAGTTTGACAGCCTTGCTTTAGAGTATTCAAATGCCAGGTTACCTTTTACAAATGAAATTACTCTTTCAACTTTGCAGCATGGTAGTATTTGCTGTGCATCTTAAGCGGGATGACTTTTTCCTACAGTATTTGATTTCAGCTTTCGCTCTTTAAAGAAGCTTGAAATCTAAGATAAATCACAGAGTCACAAGTATGTTGAATGTGTTAGTACCCTGCATGTAACCTTCCTGTTTGATGGTTTTATCAACCAAGGTATGCTAGAATACATTTTTTCCTTACCTTCCTTAAGAAGGTACACTGGGAAAAAATGGGATTATGGTTTTGGCATACTGGTCAAAGTGTGATTTGGTTAACTTTTATTATCAGGGAATTCTTCATGTAGCCTGGATATGACTTAAGACTCCAAATTGAGTCTATTCCTTCTGTGTTTTAATAAAAAGCATTATGTGATAGACTTGCTTGATTAAAGTAATGATGGAGGTTAGTATTTGTAGGTCTGTGGAAGATTGGGTTTAGTGTATTAGGGAAGTACATTATGAAGAGTTTAATTTAACAAATGAAATTAAAGAAAGCAATAGCAATAGCAGTAGACTTATATACCGCTTCATAGGCCTTTCAGGCCTCTCTAAGCGGTTTACAGAGAGTCAGCATATTGCCCCCAACAATCTGGGTCCTCATTTTACCCACCTCGGAAGGATGGAAGGCTGAGTCAACCCTGAGCCGGTGAGATTTGAACCGCTGACCTGCTGATCTAGCAGTAGCCTGCAGTGCTGCATTTAACCACTGCGCCACCTTGGCTCAAAGAAAAATAGACATGTATGTCTTTGAATCTAAGAAAAAAGAAAGAATATAGCAAATCTGAAGAAAGGTACACTGGTCTTGTAGAATAGAGTTCAATATATGCTGAGAAATAAAATGTAGTTTTCATTATGAATGCCATGGCTATTGCTAACAGGTATGCCAGAAGAAGTGTCATCTACAGGTGAAACTCGAAAAATTAGAATTTCGTGCAAAAGTTCATTTATTTCAATAATGCAACTTAAAAGGTGAAACTAATATATAAGATAGACTCATTACATGCAAAGCAAGGTAGTTCAAGCTGTGATTTGTCATAATTGTGATGATTATGGCTTACAGCTCATGAAAACCCCAAATCCACCATCTCAGAAAATTAGAATATTGTGAAAAGGTGCAATATTCTAGGCTCAAAGTGTCCCACTCTAATCAGCTAATCAAGCCATAACATCTGCAAAGGGTTCCTGAGCCTTTAAATGGTCTCTCAGTCTGGTTCAGTAGGAATCACAATTATGGGAAAGACTGCTGACCTGACAGTTGTGCAGAAAACCATCATTGACACCCTCCATAAGGAGGGAAAGCCTCAAACGGTAATTGCAAAAGAAGTTGGATGTTCCCAAAGTGCTGTATCAAAGCACATTAATAGAAGGTTATGTGGAAGGGAAAAGTATAGAAGAAAAAGGTGCACAAGCAGCAGGGATGACCGCAGCCTGGAGAGGATTGTCAGAAAAAGGCCATTCAAAAGTGTTGGGGACTTTCACAAGGAGTGAACTGAGGCTGGAGTCAGTGCATCAAGAGCCACCATACACAGACGGATCCTGGACATGGGCTTCAAATGTCGTATTCCTCTTGTCAAGCTGCTCCTGAACAACAAACAATGTCAGAAGCATCTTACCTGGGCTAAAGAAAAACAGACCTGGTCTGTTGCTCAGTGGTCCAAAGTCCTCTTTTCTGATGAGAGCAACTTTTCCATCTCATTTGGAAACCAAGGACCCAGAGTATGGAGGAAGAATGGAGAGGCACACACTGCAAGATGCTTGAAGTCCAGTGTGAAGTTTCCACAGTCTGTGTTGATTTGGGGAGCCATGTCATCTGCTGGTGTTGGTCCACTGTGCTTCATTAAGTCCAGGGTCAATGCAGCCATCTGCCAGGAGCTTTTGGAGCACTTCATGCTTCCTTCCGCAGACGAGTTTTATGGGGATGCTAACTTCATTTTCCAGCAGGGCTTGGCACCTGCCCACACTGCCAAAAGCACCAAAACCTGGTTCAATGACTGTGGGATTACTGTGCTTGATTGGCCAGCAAACTCGCCTGACCTGAACCCCATATAGAATCTATGGGGCATTGCCAAGAGAAAGATGAGAGACATGAGACCGAATAATGCAGAAGAGCTGAAGGCCGCTATTGAACCATCCTGGTCTTCCATAACATCTCAGCAGTGCCACAGGTTGATAGCTTCCATGCCACATGCATGAGGCAGTAATTGCTGCAAAAGGGGCCCAAACCAAGTACTGAGTACATATGCATGCTTATACATTTCAGAGGTCCGATGTTGTTCTATGTACAATCCTTGTTTTATTGATTGTATGTAATATTCTAATTTTCTGAGATTGTGGATTTGGGGTTTTCATGAGCTGTAAGCCATAATCATCACAATTATGACAAATCATGGCTTGAACTACCTTGCTTTGCATGTAATGAGTATCTCATATATTAGTTTCACCTTTTAGGTTGCATTACTGAAATAAATGAACTTTTGCACGATATTCTAATTTTTTTAGTTTCACCTGTATTGCATAGCAGCCTAAGCAATGTGTGTGTCCTGTTTAGCCAACTAAATTCTTAAGCAACAAGGCAAGAGTGCATATATTTCTTTATTAAACACACTTATTTGGGAACCAATTTAGAATTTTCATAAATGTTTGATAGCTAGTTTAGAATGTAATAAATATTATTTATTTCATTGCCTTTTTTATTTAATCTTGCCCTTCCTGTATAAATCTAACAAATTAATAACTCATACAGAAAGTGAAAATCTAAAAAAGATAGGAAGCAGATAAATATTTCAGATATATGTTTGGAGTTCATTATTTGGTTTCTAGTATTCTTTGTTTTTGGACAATATGGGTGGCTGTGTTTCCTTCTGTCTCTCCTTTAAAAGACTGGTGGAGAATATTTCAATTTTTTTATTGCAGTGAAATTCTTGGAAGGTATTCAGTCAAAAATTTGTAGGGCTAATTTGCTTAGGCAGGAAACCCTACGGTATACCATTTTAGACAAATGGTTATCCAATCTCTTCTTAAAAATTTCCAGTGTTGCGGCATTCACAACTTCTGGAGGCAGGTTGTTCCACTGATTATCTGTTCTAACTGTCAGGAAATTTCTCCTTAGTTCTAGGTTGCTTCTCTCCTTCATTAATTTCCACCCATTGCTTCTTGTCCTATCCTCAGGTGCTTTGGTCTCCCTCTTCTTTGTGGCAGGCCCTGAGATATTGGAACACTGCTATCATGTTACCCCTAGTCTTTCTTTTAATCAGACAAACCCATTTCCAGAAACCGTTCTTTATATAGCCTCTAGTCCTCTAATCATCTTTGTTGCTCTTCTCTGCACTCTTTCGAAAGTCTCAACATCTTTTTTATATCATGGCAACCAAAACTGGATGCAGTATTCCAAGTGTGGCCTTACCAAGGCATTATAAAATGGAATTAACACTTCATGTGATATTGATTCTATCCCTCTGTTTATGCAGCTTAGAACTGTGATGTCTTTTTTGACAGCTGCAGCATACTGCTGGCTCATATTTAAATGATTATCCACTAGGACTCCAAGATCACTCTCACAGCTACTATTATATACTGTATCTGTGCATTTTGTTTTTTTTGTTTTTGCCTAAATGTAGATGCTTACTGTTTTGATCATTGAATTTCATTTTGTTAGATAGCCCAATGTTCAAGTCTATCAAGATCCTTCTGTAACTTAAGCCTACCTTCTGGTGTGTTGGCTATTCCTGCCAGCTTGGTGTCGTCAGCAAATTTGATGAGTTCCCTATCTATCCCCTCATCCAAATAATTGATGAAAATGTTGGAGAGTCCTGGGCCTAAAACAGAGCCTTGGGGTACTCCACTGCATATTTCCCTCCATGTAGATGAAATTCCATTGAGGAGTACATGTTGAGTGTGGATGGTCAGCCAGTTACGAATCCATCTGGTGGTGATGCTGTCTAACCCACATTTTCTATTTTACCTAATAGGTTATAGTCTTTAAAAAATAATTCATGTATGAAATATTTTCCCTGATATAGTGCCAATTGGGACAAGGGTTTTGGATCAAACAGCTTAATTTAGGCAAAAGGGAATGAAAATGAGTATCATTCTAAAGTGGATTTTTTGTTTTTTTACTTGCATTTGAATAATGATGTCATTTTAGACCATGTTAACAAGATATTGATCTGAAAGATGCATAAAATTGAATTATTGTTTGAGAAAAAACATATTTCACAAGGCTGCTTTGTCACTGTTATTGACATTCTCCCCAGCACACATTATCTTGCCTCATATCACAGCAAGTCTCCAAGATCTAACTGTTTGTTTATAAAATAAGTTAATATCTATAGTCAGCATGACAGACTGAGCAGGGAAACATCTTAATATCTAGTAATAACATCCAGATGTTTCCTTGAAGGCCTCCTTTATAAGGAAAACTTATACCACAGCAGTTTTTTTAGATCAATGTATGGCATAATACTTTGAGTTGCATTTTTCTTTAGGTTGGCCTGCCCCATTCCATAGTCCTGCAGAAGCACTGGACTTCAGCTCCCATAATGCTCACCCAGCATAGTTGACACATGGCACTACTGCAAGGTGCTAGATAAAGGAATACTTTCCAGATCTTGAAAACAATACCCTTAACTTTAGAACAACAATACTGTAAGGCCATCAATTTGTACTGTTTCCTCAAATGCGTGATGAGAAGTGGACATTCTTTTAAAAGACCAAAGGTAGTTTTCTTATGAAATAGTTCATGTAGTAGTATTCTTAGGTCCGTATTTCAGATGCACAATTTGTTCCTTTTAATTAAATACAGCATTAGGTAAAGTGACTTAAGAATTCATTTATTGAATGATTAGTGAATGAAAAAGGATTTCCTATGGGTCATCTCAATTTGATCACCAATAGAGCAATTGCTGGATGTTCTGAATGAGTACAGTATTTGCTGAGACTGTTTAGAACATCAACCGATGACTGGATCACACATGGCAGTGCAAGTATGGTGCTTGACCTGGGCAGGTTCAATTAAGACAGGACTGTAAAGTTGCTTAATGGTCATAAACCTTCATTCAGTATTCACAGGATTCATGATTTCTTCTTGGTCATAGTGAAACATAACAATAAATTTCAATTCCAAAAAGAATTGCATGGATTTTTGTTCTGACCCCCCTCGTCCCACACCAACACACACTCCAAATCAAAGATAAGTTACGGCATTTAATTATCAGACAGACAGGTCCTTGGCAGCAAACTGGCACAGACAAGCTTGAGCAGCAATAAACACAGATAAGGCTTGGCAGCAATCCAGCCTGCCAAGCTCATAGTAATGTCCTCCGATATTCAATCCTGCGTTGACTTCTGCAAAGAGGAGCATGTGCACAAAGAGTCTTTTTATAGTCTGGAGAGGAGCCTAATGACCACCAGCTGAGTGCAATTACCTCCTGTAATTGCGCAACTGCTCCTGACACCTAGTAGCATTTCGATGCCGTACATCCAGGAACAACTCACTACTGGCATCCGGCTCACTCTCCCTTGTCTCCTCCCCACTGGTCCAAGCTCAAGTGCCTCTTGGTGACCAAGGGTCCTCCACATCCTCCAGAGCCGACTCATAGGGCCCCTCGCTGTCTGAGTCTGGTGGCAGCTCCAACGGCTCCTGCTGGGCCACAACAGGTTTTGGCACATATGAAATAAGCAATTAGCAAACGTCTCACTTTCTGCTAGTTAGAAAGAATTTTGTATTCTAAAATCAGACTGAAATTGCTGGAAGAATTTATAAACCAATAGGATTTATTACTACTCTTAGTCTTAGAATTAAGGTGGAATTTGCAAGAAATAGGATTTCACAGGTAAAAAAATTAACACAGAAATAACCTGTGTCCCAAGGTTACCTTGGTTATCTTGCTGAGTAGCAAGAAAAGATTAAGAATGGTACTGTTTAATTTATTTTCTGTTTTTATATTTTATTTATGTCTCCACAGTAAGTTATATGTTTTATGTAGTTTAGCAATTCTTTAAATTAGAATTATTCATTGGTAATGATTTTATTATGTTAGTTTTGCTAACAAGATTACCTAGTGCTTATTTTTTTTTAAAATGGGAGAGCCTTTTGAGCTGTTGTCAACAATTACAGCAACTCGGTGTTATACTTAAAGGGACAAATCCCTGATGCTGTAAATTTAATTTGGATAGCATAATATGAGAAGTACACTTATTACAGATGTGGTGAGGCAGAGGAAGAGGTCCCAAAGGTGCTTTTTAAAGAGGCAACTGTACTTTTTTGTTTTTCTTTTAAAATGTTTAGCTTCTCATCCAAGAAGTTCTTCAACTCTGAGCTTCTTGGATGAGAAGCAAAACGTCTTCAAAGAAAAACAATCCAGTTGCCTTTTGAAAAAAGCACCTTTGGGACAACCATGACCTGGATGACTGAGAATCTCCATAGACAAGTAGATGAAGAAGATTCATAGTTGTATGGCTGCCAGCCTTCCTGGCATCTTACTGGCATTATGGCAAAAATAATCTACGAAGAAAATGAAGAGATGAGAGAGGGTGCAAATAACTCTTTTATTAATGTAAAACTATTAGGTTATAGTGAGTCTCTTGCATCCCAGCAAAGATCAAGAGCCACAAGGTTACGTAGATCTTATTAAAAATGTTGATCAAAACATTTTGAGTTTGAGCATCAATTTTCTCTAGCAGATGACTCCAAACAACAGTTGTATTACGGCTGATAAGGAAACAAAGGGAGTTGTAGGCCCCCTTCATGGTGTGAAAACATTAAACACTTTTCTAGAACAGAGACATAACAACTTTGGTAAGTGACTTATACCAGGGCTGTAATTGTTATTCTAAAAAGCAGATAAGCAAATGCTTCAAATCTGTTTTCACCCCAAAATGTGAACTTTAATCAGTCACTATCAGACACAGATTTGTACAATAATAAAAGTTTATACTGAATGATAAGCATGTATGTCTGCAACATGTGTACACACACACACATTAATATAAGTAAGCAGAAGCATGATTATATGATTGATTTAACTTGAGGTCTTATCCTAACCTATCACACTGGTGATTAAAAAAAATAAATTATATAAGGAAATTAAAGCTCATCTGAATATGTAAGTATGTTACTACAGGTAACATAGGTATCATGCAATGCCTTGTTTTACAAGTTGATAAGAGAATAGTGTGCATGCTACTGTGCTTCGCGGAAATATTGTTAATTGTGCCAAAAGTTGCATAAACAAAACCACTATTGAAACTCTGTCCTCTCTTGTCAAATTAATTAGAAGCTCCAGATGCATTGAAAGTTGCAAAGATTCTTTGTTGTATCTTTATGAATTAAAGTTGTCCTCTGGCTCAGCAAATGACTAAATTCTTATTCATGGTCAAACTTTGTTATTTCAGAAAGAATTAGTTAATAAATTGCTCTACTGATGTTATTTAATTACTGTAGTTAAAAAAATGAAGGCAGTTTTAACTATAACATTACATATTAAGCATGCACTCATTCTTCCTGTTGACAGATACCTTGTTAGATTTTTTTTGGTCTAAACATGGTTTTATTTCTGCTAAACATGCATTAATTTCTGGTAAAATGTTTTTTCCCCTGAAATGACATGTGCATTTTGAATAAGTAATCTATTTGTATAAGACATGTGGCGCCAGAGATTGAAGATCCCTCAATGCTCATATGATATCCTAGCCTGCAGAGAGCTGTTCAGCAGTGTGAGTTGTGCTATATGTTTCCTGAGGCATAGGGAAAAGGGGTTCTTTTATTTTTTGATTTGATACATAGAACAAATCAACACTTCGGCTTCTTAAAGAAAGCCATCTTTTTTAGGATCTTTTAGGATCACGCTCTTACTATGTGTTTGGATTTTTCAGAGCCATAATAATTAGAAGTGGAGAGGTCATTCCAATGTCTTCAGAATTCACACCAGAAACAGAGCGTCAGCGGCTTCAGTATCTGGTAAGAGGCCTAAATCCTTATATTAGAAGGTAAGAATGGATTTTTTAAACCAAGGTAAACAACTGCAAACTCTCCAGAGCCCAGAATTGTTGCCATGTGGTTGCTTTATAATATATCTGGAGATGGTTAAATACGTGAAGACTGTGCATGCTAACTGCTGACGTTGTATGACTTTAAAAATATGTCCAGTTCCTGAACAATGTAACAATCCACACATTCAGTGCAGTGAAGAGCTGTGGCACAACACTACTTGATTATGTGCCATCAAATTGGTGTCCTCTCTTAGTGATCATATAGATAGATTTTCTCTATGACGATCTGTCCTAACCTGGTCTTTCAGGTATTCTAACAATACCCCTCATGCCACTGTAATGGAGTCCATCCATCTGACTGTTCTTCTTCCCATTCCTTCGATCTTTCCTAAGTATCAGAGCTAGTTCTTTGTCTAATATATCTGAAGTAGGATAATTTTAGCCTAATCATTTATGGATGTTCATGGTATTCTCAGGACTCTTCTCCAACATGGAAAACTTACAAAGCAATCATCACCACTCACAGTCAAGATCTATGGTAGAACCTACTGCAAAGCAGTAGAGAATCTGTGACATTAAACACTAAGAAACCAGTATAATAAAACATTCATGTACCCTCCCTGCATTACACTAAATACTATTATATAGAATTCTTTATTGGCTAAGTGTGATTGGACACACAAGGAATTTGTCTTTGGTGGAAATTTTTATTTGTCAAATTCAGAGTAGGCAGAGTCTGATATATTATTCTCCCTGTGCCTTTGCAGTTATGATCACATTGCTGGCGATTTCTGCCCTTCCTATACCCATTTCTTAAAGCAAGAACAGCCATTTCTTTGTCAGGTTGTGAAATCTGCCAAGTGTGGCCTTTATATAAATTTCCTGAAGAAGTAGCTAACACCTTAAACAAATGCTACATACGGATCTGTTTCTCCCTCCCTCCCTCCCTTCTTTGTGTCCCTTGCTTTCTCCTGCAATCTCTAGGGTATCATCATTTTAGTGACCTTTCCTCCCACTGAGGCTGATTGGGGCAGGTTTGAGAGACCAGATGGCTTTTCTTTTTTAGAAATGCTTGCACTTTAGAACATAAGTTGCTGGCTATAAAAGCAGGAGTGAAGGACATAGGGAGAGCAGGCTGGTGTGTGTGTGTGTGTGTGTGTGTGTGTGTGTGTGTGTATATGTATGTATGTATGATATATATATATATATATATATATATATATATATATATATATATATATATATATATAAATAAATAACTTAAGCACAAGTTCTTTTGTACTCTTCAAAGGAGAAGGGTTCTTATCTTTTTCTTTCCTTTTCCTTCTCTTGCCAAAATATTTTCCAAAAGCACTTGCAAAAAACAATGTGTGTCCTTGACTCTTTATCAGATTTTGTAAGCAAGTTGCAAACCCTTCAGTTACAAAATCAGTAAGATCAAATGAACAAAGGATACATTGTTTCAAAGAAAAACTTCAGACTCTGGCTTCTGAATGGCAGATTCCACTTTTTCATACTTTTCTCAATTTTATGGAAAAGAAAAGTCTTTAATTGTCTTTGGTGGGATTTAATAACAAATAGAAGGGAGAATTTGTTAAAATAAAAAAGAGAGTTTTAATTTAAGCCAAAAAATAAGGTGGTAGAAAATAGAGGAAAAAAATCAATCCATCAATCCAAGCGAAGAAACAGGAAATGTTACAATCACTTCAATCCACAAAACATTGTTACAAGAAAAAACAAATACTTTCCAAGGCAGTCCAATAAGAATTAAATTCGCCGCTTTATTCTTTTACTTAAAGGACTAATTTATCTTTAAAAAAAAGTTTTTTTGGGCAATCTTTCTCAGAGTAAAAAAACCCTCACCCGATGGACTCACTTTCACTTCCTTCTGGAGCCGTCTCCGACTTTGTCAGCCTGGGGGCTGCCTGATTGACCCAAGGGAAGCTAAAGCGCTTCCCTTGGGTCAATCAGGGACTTTGTGGTGTCCCTGAGACCAGCAAGGCTTTGTCTTCCTGATCACCATCTCTCCGGGATGGTTTAGGTCCTGCTGGACCGTCCAGTGGCAAAAGTGTCAACGGCGGTCACGGACTGTCGAGACTGCATGTTGTGTTGTCGCGACGTTGGCTCCTCCTCTCTCCCAACATCGTCTTAAAGACTTCCAGTATTGGGGCATTCACAACTTCTGGAGGCAAGCTGTTCCACTGATTAATTGTTCTAACTGTCAGGAAATTTCTCCTCAGTTCTAAGTTGCTTCTCTCCTTGATTAGTTTCCACCCATTGCTTCTTGTTCTACCCTCAGGTGCCTTGGAGAATAGTTTGACTCCCTCTTCTTTGTGGCAGCCCCTGAGATATTGGAATATTGCTATTCAACACTGAATATTCATGCCTCTGTCATTTAAATAATTTGTGTGCCTTTAAATAAAGAAAGTTCTGTGGCATTTTTAGAATATGATCTTACCTGAAGGAACCAGAGTCAGAACATTACCCGTGAGGGTCTCTTCCTTTTTTTCTGGCTGGACTTACAAATACTTCTATTATTTCCCTAAAACTTATGTATATAGTTCATTTCCATATGTCGCAAATATATAATAAAGGTGAAATTGCATTAGTGAGAGTTTCAAAAGCAATGGAAGTTATAATGTACAGTATGTAATGAGAAGAAATGTTATGTTATACAGTACTTAAACTTTGGGGTTTTTTTGTTTGTTCCCCAGTTTAATGCTGGTTACCACAAGATGTTGGGATGAGACACATGCAGTTCCCCCCCCCCACGCCCCACCCCCAAAGAGCAGTTTTGTTTTTGTTTTAGGGATATTATATACATGCCATTAAATTTGTAATGAACTGAAAACCATGTCAGATTTCAGCATCAGTAGCTTTTATATTTTTACGAAATAGATATTCTACTTTGCTCTTTTGTAAAAGAAACAATTTTGAAGACCAGAAGTGTAACTGCCTTACCAGATATGTGAGAGTAAAAACAGCAGCATTCAGAAAGCAGAGGAAGATGAAAGCTTTGATACAGCAGCTTATGAAAGCTGTCTCATTAGTTTCTTTAAAAAATTGTTTTAGGCAGAAATCTCTTGTCTGTTAAGCTTATGAATCTATGGATTTTCCACTAATTAAGCAAATGATTTGTATGCTTTTTAAATTGTTCATTCATTTTTATTAAAGAAATTTGGTATATTTGGGGTTGGCTGATACAGATTGTTTTGGCAAGGAGACTTTTCTGTTTGGGCAGTCAAGTGAGATTGAGTCTAGATATCACTTTTCCCAATAGTTTCATCTTCCAAGAAAAGCTGAGGGTGTTGGCAATCTATTACTCTAGCAGGCTGCCAACAGCTCTTATGTAAGTTGAGAAAATACAAATTCGTATTACTAAATTGTGATGCTCTGCCCTAGTTCAGTGTAGATGAAATGTATAAGCAGCTTCTCTCGATTATAAATGTTAGAAGAAAGTGCAGCAATTGTGCAAGCTCAACAATGAAAAGGTGTAACAGGGGTTTTGGGATAGTTTGATGAGGCAAGGGAAAAGTGTGAGTTGTAATTATGGATTTCTGGGATGATTGCCCAGTCAGTGTCCTCTTTTAATATACAGGCATATATGCAACCCCATTTGCTGGGAAATGAATTTACACATTTGGAGTTTCCAAGGAGAGTTCAGCGAAAGGAAGTTGGGAAAAGAATGCTTTATCGAGATTTCAGCATGATTGGCTGGTAGGTACATACCCCTTTTGAAAAATGGAAAATATGCTTTAAAAACCTCCCTACAGATGTGATTATATATATATATATATATATATAAAACATTTAGAATATATAACGTTATATATGTTATATAACATATAATATTTAGAAATATAAGGATATGATAATAATATACATTTCAATTACAAAACTAAAGTGATTATATTGGAACCCAATGTGGAAAACTGGTTGTGTCAAAACATGGGAGAGCGGTGAAAACAAAAGTTCAGTCTTGTAATTTTTTCCCGGTGGGGGAGGATGGGGGTGTTGATAGGCGGGGGGCACTGCAACATCCCTGGGGCCAGTCATAAAGGTGAAGGACCATGGGGGTGCTGCAATGGCTGTAACTTTGGATCATAAGTAGCTTTTGGTAATTTAAAAAAGTGACAAGTTAGCAGTTTGTCTACCTCTACCTCTACCTCTTTATTTTTTTCTGATTTTTTTTTAATTGAGGTGGTGTTTACTTTTCTCTGGAAACATTATATTTTAATCCAGTTGGTTTTCCTAACATGCCTGCTGAATATGACACCTGATGGAGCTTTTCCTTTGTGTAATTTAGAAACTCTGTTTTGCAAATATAGTTACTTGTTCTGTCCCCACTTCTCTGCTCGTTAAACAGACGACAGGCAAACAACTTAAAAGGAACTCTCTTTATCAGTTCTCGGCTCAAACTGGCTGCGAGCCCAAAAATAACATAAATACAGTCTCTGACCAGATAACAGAATACCAAACAAAAACTCTTACAACGCAATGCACTTCTCCAAGTGTATCCTTGAATTAGGGTTACAGAAAACAAAGCACTTCTCCAAGTGTATCTTACGTAAACCACGACTGCTGATCAATCAATGTTGAACGAACCAAGGAACCTTGACTCCTGCAACTAGGGCGTGGCACCATCCGTCCTTTTATCCCCAAAATATGCCCCTAACAAGCACCAGCTGCATAATTAATCTTGCATCCCGAAAAGACTCACAGAAGACTGCTGCTGAGTCACAACACTTACTGTAGGCCTTCAGCTTTCATAGTTCCACAGAATGTTGTGTCTGGCTCACAAGGAGATAAGGGAAATGGTAGATGAAGGCAAGGGCAATCTTGTCCTTTCCAGTCCTCTGATATAAATAGCTTTATAGAGTCAAGCATTAAAGTCCTAATAGGCTTCATCTTCTCCGAGAGTCATCTAATAAAAGAGACACTACTGAGAGTCTCCATTAGCTTTACCACAAATACCAAAATAAAATTTAAAGTGGCAGCATCCCTGGCCTGGATTTATCTTCAGCCTAGACTCTATACTCTATACTGAGGAACTTTATTAGTTGCTGCTTTGTCTTGTTAAGGGCATTGGTTTTTCCTGCTAGATTGGAAAGGGTGTCAGCTATAAAGACTACTGAGCAGTTGTCTGTGTTGTTTTCACTTGTTGAGCTATGTTTGTTTCCAAATCCACATCAGTTCCTACTATGAACTGTGGTTCAGTCACCCAGATAATCTATAGTCCATGGGTGTGTATTAGACCAATGTTTCTCAACAGCAACTAAGATGCATAGACTTCAACTCCCAGAATTTCCCAGCCAGCATACTCTCTTAGAAGTTTGCAAAAGAGCAGTGACTGTCTCTTAATGGTGTAACTAAACCTTTCTCTTCAGTTTTGCGTACAATTTTATCCATATACAGCTAGTCCTCAATTTACAACAGTTAATTTAGTGAACATTCAAAGTTACAGTGGCACTAAGTGACCTATGACAATTTTTCACAGTTATAATCCTCCAACATCCCCATGGTCACATGATCAGATTTCAAACACTTGGCAACTGACGCATATTTATGACAGTCGTAGTGTCCAGGGGTCACATGATCACCTTTTGCAACCTTCTGATAAGCAAAATCAATGGGATAGCCATTCACCTAACAACCATGTTACTAACTTAACAACTCCACTGAATCACTTAACAACAGTGGCAAGAAAGGTCATCAAATGGGGTAAAACTCACTTAACAAGTATCTCGCTTAGCATCAGAAATTTTGAGCTCAGTTGTGGTCGTAAGTCGAGGACTACCTGTAGTTCCCTTTTTAAAAAGCTATTTAGGTGAATAGCTAAACTTTCCTCCTAGACAAACATGTAACTGAGGAGGATATTTTTTTAACGTAATGTAGCTACAACTTCCACCAATTGGTAAGCAAATAGAGAAATAACCTCCCTAGAAATATTAGGTTATATTGGCCTCCAGGTCTTTTTTTATTTCTGACTATGTGTACAGGTGGCATAGAGCTTCATGGATTTTCAGTGATGATAAATGGGTGGATGATAAACATGCACTTTCTGCATTTTGCTCAAGATTTGTAGACGTGGCTCCGAGAAAAGCAAGGAGAGGGATCTGACCTGCTGTGTATTCTGCACATCTCTTGGCAAAGACAAATGAGCTTGTTTTCTGTAGTTGCACATATGGGAGAGGAACAGAAACAATGGCATTGGGGCAGGATGAGCTGGAGAAAAAAACAACACAGGTACTTGTTTGATGAGGAACGAGTTAATCGTTTAAAATTTTGAGCTCAACACACAATACTTTTTTATGAGTTCATGGTGACATCTACACTCATCCCTGATCCACAGCTCAAACAACTTCCAGGCCCAAATGTCTGTTTGAGGCGCCTTTCCCATGGTTGCTGCTGTCCATGACCATTTCATCTGGGGATAGAGCCTCACGTGAGCAGTAACACCTGCTCACCCTGGTATGGCAGCCTGCTGCCTTCTGAAGCCCTTTCCAGTTTTAATGGAGCATCCTTATTGTATCCCAATTTAACATTAGAGTTTAGTCTCTTTTGAAAGAGCCGTAGTGATTTCTTTAAAAAAGAGCATCCTGTTTAGAAATTTGATTTAAACCTGGAGTCATTGATGGTTTCTGTCACCTAGATGTTGCTGGTTGTGTCACCAGCAAGGTTTTACATGGCCATGCTATTTGTTACTTTGAGTAGGTGTGGATGTCCTCTTTTTTTCTACTCCTCCATTTTTTGGCTCTTTTTTGGTTGTTTCCACAAGTTGCTAGACATGCTATTATTTCTTTGTGGTGTTAGCTGAGGATGAAGCTGTGGAAATTCACTTCCCTTAATTTGTCTCACATTTTAAAAACGTAAGGACAGGACACTTGCAGGTCTTGAGACAAAACAGGGATGAGTAACAAGAGGAAGCACAAAATGTATCTTACCATGTCCCAGACTGCAAGACAATACTCCTGTGGCTCTCTGGCTATGCCTAGATTGGCATTATACAATACTTCCTCTTTGGGTCCTTGCATTACTTCATCATGAAAGATTTTTGCTTTTTTCCAAGTTACTTTAGGGCATGGAATCATTTTTTTGGACAATATTTCGGTTTTGACTTTGAAATGCATTGTCAATCTCTGCTTATTTGTTTTGGAGGTCAGTGTAATGCCATAGCTAGGCTGAGCAGCTGGAGAAACAGATTCAGATTCTCATTCACAGTGAAGTAGCTGATCGGTCTTGTTCCTTCCCTCTTTTATCTAATCCCATTAAAGAGGTACCTCTGTAGGCTATATTCCTTTTCTATTCTTTTTTTATAATTGCTTCCTCAACTTACAACCATTTGTTTAGTGACCGTTTGAAGTTACAACGGCACTGAAAAAAGTGTCTTATGACTGTTTTTTACACTTAAGACTGTTGCAGCACCCCCATGGTCAGAATTTGTACGTTTGACAACTGACTTGTATTTATGACAGTTGCAGTGTCACATGATCACCTTTTGCAACCTTCTGCAAGCAAAGTCTGTGGGGAAGCTGGGTTCCTCTAGCAACTGTTACTAACTTAACTATTGCAGTGATTCACAACAATCGTGGCAAGAAAGGTTATAAAATGGGGCAAAACTCACTTAACTCACTCATTCACTGTCTTGTTTAGCCATAGACATTTTGGGCTCAATTGTAGTTATAAGTGAAGGACTATCTGTATCATACTTATGTCCTACTACAATTTAACAGTTCCTGATGGCTTAGAGACTATTTTCCCTGTCCTCTTTTACTGCTGAATATTTTTAATTGAAGTTTAGTAACACTGCTCTCCTAAAATTTTTACTTATTTTAGAAATGTAAAATTGTTTTAGACTCCTACCTATTTCCTTTCTAATAAATACCGTATTTTTCAGAGTATAAGACGCAACGGGGTATAAGACGCATCAGAGTATAAGACGCACCAAGATTTTTAAGAGTTAAATTAAAAAAAAATTTTTTTTTGCACTCTACAGGCCTCTCAAACCCTCTTCACACCTCATTTTTTTGTGAAAAACAGGGCATGCAGAGAGTTTGAGAGGCCTGCAAAGTGCTCCTCCAAAGTGCCCCCCCCCAAAAGGAGCAAAAAATGGCCCGTTGTTTGCAAAAAGAGAATATGCATAGGCTTGTAGAGTGCTCCTGGGGGCTGGAGGGCAAAAACGAGCAAAAATGGCCCGTTTTTCACTCACTTTTGCCCTCTCCAGCCCCCAGGAGCACTTTGCAGGCCTCCCACATCCTCTGCGTGTCCATTTTTGTGAAGGGGGTGGGGTTTCGGGAGGCCAAAAATGCTGCATTCAATGTGTAAGATGCACCCAGATTTTCACCCTTTTTTGGGGGGAAATGGTGTGTCTACCAAAAAATACGGTAAGTAAAAGTGAATATGGTGTGTGTGTGTGTGTCTGTCTGTCTGTGTGAGAGGGAGGGAGGGAAAAGAGAGTGCACACATTGGTGCTCAAAATTAAGAAGAAAAATAAAATTGAAGTCCACCATTCTGGGTTGAAAATGAGAGGTTTTTTTTAGGGGGGGAGTTATACATGTGCCTTTTTGTGATATAATACAATAGAATAGAATTCTTTATTGGCCAAGTGTGTGACTGGACACACAAAGAATTTGTCTTTGGTGTATATGCTCTCAATGTACATAAGAAGAATAAAATACATTCATCAAGAATAAAAAGATACAAGATTTAGTGATAGTCAAGGTTACTAATAAGCTATCAAATTGTATTCGGAGGTAAACATGTAATAATAAAATGTAATAAAACACAGTTATGCTTACAACCATAATTAATACTGGCGGGTCTGCCGCTAATTGACGCCATCATTACGGGGGAAATCATGTGACCTTGTCTCTGCTTCCTGCACCCTTTTCTTGCCATTTCCTTTAGAATGCTCAAGTGCCTGCTTACTGTCTTCTACACATCAAAAGCAATGAGATTGCTGAGGCAACCTGGAGTTGGTAGCCACAGGTATGCTAGACAAACAGCATACAGTGTCTTGAAATCCTTTTTTCTCCAATCTCTTTGCTGGAAGCTAGGAAAAGAAATTTCAAGAGTTAGTGGTTTGCATAGCACATTGCAGGGCCCAGTCCCAGATTGCTTTTGCAATTATATTGCTTTTGATGTATAGAAGAAGAAACAACTTACTTCCTTGCAATTCCTTTCTCTCTAATCTCTCCGCTCTACAAAGCGGAGGGAGGAATCCGCTTTGGGGGGGGGGATCTTTCATTTATAGGTTTAAATTGGGAATCAACACTTCAGTATCTACATTTATGAGACAGAAACTACTGAGGAATTTTGGTGATTTCTTTATAGAATGGGGGAATAGTAATATTCCTTCTTCCATGCCCTATTCCAAAATTGAGTCCAGAGAACAAGTTGAGAGGATGTGCAGAAACTGTTGGAGCAAAGAGAGAGGAAAAATCCCAAATTAGAAAAATTATGCAGTGGAGTCTGTTCTCGCTCTCTGATCTTATTCTTAATATCGGATAGCGGATTCTGGTGGCCTTTCAGCTCCAGCGGTCCTTGGAGGAAGCTAGCTATCTTGATCCATTCCAGTCTGGCTTCAGGCCTGGCTACAGCACAGAAACCGCTTTGGTCGCATTGACCGATGACCTCTGGAGAGCCAGGGACGGAGGCTACGCCTCCATCCTGGTTCTCCTTGACCTCTCAGCAGTTTTCGATACCATCGACCATGGTATCCTTCTGCGACGACTGCGGGAGGTGGGGGTGGGAGGCACTGTTTTGCGGTGGTTCTCCTCTTACCTCTCGGACAGGTCGCAGTCGGTGTTAGTTGGAGGGCAGAGATCGACCCCTAGGCCCCTAACATATGGGGTGCCGCAGGGTTCGGTCCTGTCCCCCCTACTTTTCAACATCTACATGAAACCGCTGGGCGAGATCATTCGGCGGCACGGGATAAAATACCACCAGCATGCGGACGATACCCAGTTGTATCTGTCCGCCCCGTGCCAACTCAATGAAGCGGTGGAAGTGATGAACCAGGGACTTGAAGCTGTTAGTGACTGGATGAGGGCTAACAAACTCGTGCTCAACCCAGATAAGACCGAGTGGCTGTTATGTTTCCCTCCCACCAATTTGGCTAGTATTCCATCTCTCAGGCTGGGGGGTCAAACACTACGCCCCTCAGACAGGGTCCGCAACTTGGGAGTCCTCCTGGACCCACAGCTGACTTTTGAACATCACTTGTCAGCTGTGACCAGGGGGGCATTTGCCCAGGTTCGCCTGGTCCACCAGTTGCGCCCCTACCTGAACCGGGAGGCTCTCACAACAGTCACTCGTGCCCTTGTGACCCCTAGGCTGGAATACTGCAATGTGCTCTACATGGGGCTGCCCTTGAAGAGTATTCGGCAACTTCAGCTAGTCCAGAATGCGGCCGCGCGAGCGATTGTGGGTGCACCTCGTTTCACCCACATAACACCTATCCTCCGCGAGCTGCACTGGCTACCTGTCGATCTCCGGGTGCGCTTCAAGGTGCTACTTGCCACCCATAAAGCCCTCCATGGTAGTAGATCTGGATACTTGAGAGACCGCCTACTGCCAACTACCTCCACACGACCTATTAGATCTCACCGGTTAGGCCTCCTCCGAGTCCCATCTGCCGGTCAATGTCGACTGGCAACTACGCGGAGGAGAGCCTTCTCGGTGGCAGCTCCGACCCTGTGGAACGATCTCCCCGTGGAAATTCGTACCCTCACCACCCTCCAGACCTTCCGCACAGCCCTCAGAACCTGGCTATCCAGGTTGGGGTTAAGACTACAACCCGCCCGAACAACCGAATGTTGTGTTTTAATTATGTATTTGTCTTATATGTTAAAAGTTTGTCTCCCCCCCCCCTTTTTAAGTTGTAAGCCGCCCTGAGTTCCCCCAGGGAAAAGGGCGGCATATAAATAAACTTTAAATCTAAAATCTAAAAATCTAAAATATATTTTGTTAGTTGTATTTTATTTAATATTTTAAAATATTTAATATTTTACATTAGTTTGTACAATGTTTCCCTAAGAAAATATAATGAGAATAGAGTAGTTTCTAATCCTGTATTAAAACATGACCTTCATAGATCTTGAATAACACCAGGTTTGAGTTGCCTATAGGTAAAAGAATTACCTTCATGCTAATGAAGAATAGTGATGTGTTTCTCATGAAGCTGAATACTTTGGGGTGGTTTGCTAATAGGTAAAAAATGCCACTGAGGGATTAATTCAATCTTTCCTAAGAGGTCCTGCTGTCATCTTTTAAAGAACCTTCTTGAGTTTGTGTGACTTGCTAATTAGGTGGTAGCAGAACTCTGTTTTATAGAAAATCTCATCCTGTAAAGGAGTAGAAAAGATAGATAGACTGTACTATTGTGGTTTAAAATCTAAATATTATAGTTACATAGATCAAACATAGGAAGAGCCGTGTTCCTTTGGGTTACTGTACTATTGCAGGGGAGATCTATCATGCTATCTAGATGCTTATTCACAACTGCTTTTGTTTTCTTGAGCAGAACAGACAATCCCAGTTAAAACCATTGTAATTTGGAAGAAAATCTAACTGGTGACATCCTACAATGGCTGCAAGGAATTGTCAGTGATAAATCTATCATTTCACCTATTTAGAAAGCCAGACTGGAGGGGTGAAAAACAGTCTCTACTTGGATGAGGAAGTTGATAAAAAAATGGGTAACAGCTCCCCAAATGAGAACTCCAGGATTATTTCTTGTTCTTTTTCTTAATCATATTAAGAAGGATTACTGACTGACTACATATTTGTGGCCATTTAACCAGTTTAACACTAATATATTTTTTGACCTCTTGAACTCTCTCTTGCTTTTTCTTTGCTTCATCCTCCTCATGGTTCTGCTGTTACTTCAGTCTCTTGCTAACTTGTTTCATCACCCTCTCTGATCTTCATCTGTTTATGCGTTTGTATTACTAATTGAGGGATGCTGGACTAGCAGTTGGGATAATAGGAAGGGATCTCGCTTAGTTTCCCATCTTTTATTATACCAAAAAGTATATTTTTATTTGTAAAATTTTCATCATGCTCCTTATAATTTGTACAAGCAATATAAGCTTGGGGGGGCGGGTTGCTCAAGAGGAGAGAAAATATGGGAATATATTGCAAAGATGAAGCAAATAAATATGCTGAGAAAGAGAACAGGGAGAAAACTGTGTTAAAGGACTGGATTGATAATTGATTCCAAGTTTTATAAAGTTATTTTATTCCTTCCTTAGGGCATACAAAACCATTGAAGAGGATGATTTGAAGTTTCCCCTTATATATGGAGAAGGAAAGAAGGTGGGAATAATCCTTCTGTGAAAGGAATCTGAGTGTTGCATCATATTTACTACTCAATTTAGCCCTAAGTTGTTTGGGGTTTTCTACTTTCTTCACTTTATTTTTCTGACAACATAAAATAATATTTTGTTTCTAATGTTTCAGTTCCTAGGTTCCATGACAAGAAGCTTGTTTCAGAGAAAAGCAGTTTCATTTACTTTTATTGCTGAACTGTCTTATTTTGATTTTTTGTTTGCTTTATATAAGTATGCATTTGAAGGCAATTAGGACAGAGAGATTTTGAAAAGAAAAAAAAAAGTTTGGATAGGCAGTTCTGCAGTTTGATTGTACAGTTATACATCATCTTTTAAACTGGGAAAAAATAAAAAAAACTTTTTGGGATTTGTGCAGTTTTGAACAGTTGTGGAGATCAAATAGGTTTAGAGCAATAAGGATGCCTGCTGAATTTCTAGTTACTAGTTTTGTTTTGTTTTGTTTTTAGCTGCATTCACAGTTCATTCAGGGATGTGGATAGCAATAGCAGTTAGACTTATATACCGCTTCATAGGGCTTTCAGCCCTCTGTAAGCGGTTTACAGAGTTGGCATATTGCCCCCACAATCTGGGTCCTCATTTTACCCACCTCGGAAGGCTGAGTCAACCCTGAGCCGGTGAGATTTGAACCGCCGAGCTGCAGAACTAGCAGTCAGCTGAAGTGGCTGCAGTACTGCACCCTAACCACTGCGCCACCTCGGCTCTTGGATCAGAGACTGAGAAATAATTTTGTCAAAATAGCAACCAATTGCCAAATACAGAATTAGAAAATAAATTATAACACTGACCCCATCAATTCTGAAGATGTGGATCTATGAGGAGTGTGATGATTCTGTGATCTCAAGATTGCTCATCACATTTATAAGCCCTTCTCTAGTGGCTTGCTTGCTTAATTCAGTTAATCATATGGACTTCTGTGTTGGTCTGGCTGTTCTGGTCAGCCAGACCAGAATTTTGTTTTTTCAACAGTATTTTTGCACCTTTTCCCCCTCTGTATATATGTATTTCTCCCTTCTTCCCATTTGCTGCATATTTTAGAATAATTTAATATCACTGAAAAGTAACCTGAAGAATGCCACACTGTATTTAGGGGGATTGGAGATTACAGTATCACAACAATGATTCTAAGAAAGACAGTTTTGGGGAAAGAAGATAAATTCTGTTTTCTCTTTGCAAAAGAAGAGAGAAGAGATTGCAAAAAGAGAACCACTGGTTTATAGTAGGAATTTCTGAAGGTTGATTTTGACTTCTGATGGTAGCAAACACCCTACTGCAAGGTGTGTATGAGGAAAGCCACACAGTCAAAGACATGTTTATGTTCTATAAGTCAGATAGGAAGACAACAACAATTTAAGGAATGCTACCCTGTTTCCCTGAAAATAAGACCCAATCGGGCTTTTGTGCTAAAATAAGCCCTCCCCCTAAAATAAGCCCTCCCTGAAAAAATTGCAAGAGAGCAGCAGCCATGAGATGACCATGCTCGCCGCCTCCTGCACCTCAAAAATAATAAGGCCAAATACTTATTTTGGGAGTCAAAAGAAAATAAGACCCTGTCTTATTTTGGGAAAAACATGGTACTTTAGTGTCAAATGATAGCACACAACACTTAGGATAAATAGCTCCTTTGGAATCATTTAAAGTGGTAGCTGTTCAACAGCCAATTCTATCATTTTTTTACTATGTATTCTTAAGGTTTTTTTTTCCTTGCTCAAGAATCTTTCCCCTAGTCTTCTCCAGTATTCCCATGCTTTTATGGTTTTTATTTCTTCCTAGGCTCGTGTCATGGCAACTATTGGGGTTACAAGAGGGCTTGGAGATCATGACCTGAAGGTGCATGACTCGAACATCTACATCAAACCGTTTTTGTCCTGCTCACCAGAGGTAGAACATTTATATATCTGTTACACGGGAACATGAATTAAACCAATATTTTCTTTAAAAACCAATGAAACATGTATAAGCTTCCTTTGTATTATTATTGTGCATGTAAAAGATTTAAAGTGAATCCACATGAAAATACTTCAGTTAAGAAATATTATTACTTAAGAAACAGATGATCAAACCAAGTATTTAGTGGGACTTATATAGTGAAGATTTTCTAACCTAAAATAATTAGAGCAAATGAGCGAGTCACATCTTTTTTTTATTGTAAATCTGTGGGCATAATCTCTCTTTTAAAAAATTATATATATATGATATTGGTGTTGTTTTTATCTGAAAATCTTTATGAGCCTTTCCAATTGAAAAGAAAGATGTATATGTAGGTAAATAGACATGAAGTCATTTAAAAAGCCCATTTCCTTTTTTTAAGTGGAGCTAAATGCCTTGAAAGGCTATGACATACTATATACATACTATAGAAGGCTAGTCATAGACATCATAGCTTTATTCTAGGAGTAGCAATTCTTTCAGGTTATTGAAACTGGTGTTTTAAGGTTGAAGGGTGGGCATAAGATGAGAAACTTCTATTTTTATGAATTGTTTTCTGCCAAAAGTGACCTAGAATCAAGAAATATTAAAGAAACATTCTATAGTTTTTTGCCTCGAAGATACAATACTCCCAATTGCCTACTAGGTTATCAAAAGCAGGTCATAAGTGTAAGTGGCTTCTTCTTTCTCTTCTCTACATAAAGACAATTTAAGGCAGCCTTGTGTATTACCCTCTGGTTATATACAATATGATGTTTAGCTTTTAGTTAATTAAGCAAGTGAAGTAAATATTGCCAATCACTTCTAATAAATCTATAATTATAACTGGTTGGTGTTTTCACATGCCACAAATTTATTAATTTATTTAAATGAGTTGAATGTTTGGTACTCATTTTTGACCTCTTAATTTACTTCATATTGATCCAAGAGATTAAATGACCCAATTTTTCCCCTGCAGACTAGCATTTAGATATTTCATAAACACTATTTATGCCAGGGTTAATTAGAAAGCTAAAAGCTGTAACACAATTCTCCAAGATGTTGCAGCTTAATCACATTAAGGTCCAAGATGTTGCAGCTTAATCATACATGCCTTCACTTTCCTGGTTTATGTTTGTTTTTGTTTTCCTATGTTCAAACTTCATACATCCTTTAAATAAAAACCTTGAATTGAAATGAGGGTTCTTGACCAATTTTGCATTTGTCAGCATGTTAGCACTATACTGCTAAAAAGGGGCTAAAGCAAATATGCCCTCAGTATGGTGTCTATTGGGATTCTAGAAAACTAAGTAGATTCTTGAAGGGGAGAAAAGATAGCCTGTTTTCCCCAAAATAAAACCTCCCTGGATAATAAGCTTAATCAGGCTTTCGAGCGCATGTGTTAAAATAAGTTCTCCCCCGAAAATAAGCCCTCCCTGAAAATATTAGCAGCATCATGAGGTGACCATGTTTGACGCCTCCTGCACCTCAAAAATAATAAGACCTCCCCGAAAATAAGGCCAAACTCTTATTTCTGAGTCAGAAGAAAATAAGACCCTGTTGTATTTTCGAGGAAACATGATACAAGTTATGTGTGTTACTACTGACTTTTCCAAATTCTGAATTACAGTTCTACCATTTTGATATTTTTAATGAGGATTGAATAATTATATCCATGTAGAGTAGATTAATAGGTATCACTTTGGTGGAAGATTCCATGTGTAGCCATGTTGGTCACATGGCCACAGAAACTTTCTTCGCACAATGCTGGCTCTCTCAGACAAGAAACAGAGATGAGCCCTGTGCCTGAGAGTCGGATACGACTGACAGGGAAACTTTTACCTTTAGTTCATCAGCATTTAAATCCTTCATTGATTTTCCCATTTCAGCAAATCAAATTAAAATGACAGTTCTTTTAAACTCTATTTGGGGTTATTTAACAAGAAAACAAACAGTAAGTATTGAAACCAAACTTCTTAAAATGTTGAAGTTCTGTTTTTCTGTCCTAGATTTCAAATATGAACAAAACACAAAATATGATGAATGGCTCTTTCCTTTCATTGTCAAAACATATCCCAAGCCACCAATTGTCAACTACGTTAATGTAACATTACAGACCAGGTGCATGTTTTTCTGAATCCTGATCTAAATGGTAATTTCCTATTACCTGCTGTGATAAGGTTACTTCATTTCTTTAAAAATAGTCAGTGATGAAGTAATTAAAATCCTTGATAATTCAGTGATTTTTTTAAAAATCAAGGAACCAGATGATTTGATAATGAAGGTATGTGTAGGCAATTAAAAACTAGTGTTTTACAAACAGACAATTGAATAACATAGAATATAATCTTCATGTGAGAATAATTTTAAACAAATCTCTATTTTTTCAACATGTAAGTAAGTATGTGTAATCTAAACTTTGTAATGTTCTCCTGATAAATTTATTTTTGAGGTGGGAGTTTTTTTGTTTTTGTTTTACAGATTCTGGATCCTGAATTCTTCCAAAGGGAAGAATGGCCTTTCTTCCGTTCTTCTGTGAAGAACTGTGTTTTCCTTTTTTATTTTGATTACGCCCCCCGTCCCCACCCACCTCAAGTCAACTTGATCAAAGGCTGGAATTACAAGGATTAGACTACAAAACATCCAGAGAAAAGGAAATTGGAACAAACTGGGGAGTTTAGAACTTTGGAAGATAATTATATGGCCACATTTTCATTTATTGATAGTGGAATAAAGCACCATTTCTAGAAACAGGTAGACATAATGGCAATTTCCTAAAAGCTCTTCTCTTTTTGCTTTCCTTGGGTGATTTTTCAGGTAAGAGTTTATAATATTCTCCAGTATGAGCATGGACCGGATGATGTGCTTATCTTAGCTACTGATGGACTCTGGGATGTACTATTAAATGAAGAAGTATTAGAAGCCATCACTAATTTCCTGCCAAACTGTGACCCTGATGACCCACACAGGCATGTAACCTTAAACGTTCTCTTCTGTAAGCTATCTTGAAATTGTCCTACTTTTTCCTGAGGATAACATTGAGGGTATTTTGTTATAACATTTGCTTACCACTTAGAACAAAAAGCTTTTTCAGCATGGTTTTTGTACTGTATTTCACAAGAGGCTAATTTTAGTTCTAAAATTTTAAGATGAATATAAATATATACAAATAAAAATTGATTGTAAACGAAAATGTGGTGGAATCAGTTCAGTTTGCACCAAAGCAAATTTTACTTATTTCTGAATTCTGAAAAGAAATAAAATATTTATTACTGTCTGCATATGTTAAAATTAAGAGATGCGCTTTTGTGAAGTATAGATTTTGGAGGTTCAGCTATTGCTTAAAAACTGACCAAAGCTATTCTATGCCCTGTAGGGAAGAAGACCATTTTTAAAAACGTTTTAAGCTGATCTGCTTTCCAACTCTGATATTCACTCACTTTGTAAAGACAAAGATGAATGCCTGCATATTGCAGTGATTGATGGACTGATTGTATGGTCATATTCTGAAAAATGCAAGCACAGAGAAATCCTAGAATATGGACAAACATCTTGTTCTAGTATGTGAATTTGAATGTGAATAAATGTCAGTTTGGGTAGGAAAGGGGTATTAAACAGGAAGTAATACCTGAATTAATTCATAACTACATATCTTAAAGTATACTGACAGTTGAGCACTTTTGTAATCCTAATGTATATCAAAATAAATAAATTGCGCAAGCTTCTGTTTTGTAGACTTTGTACTGCAATGCACAATTAAACTTAGTTCCTAGTAAGCATCCAGCTTTAATACACTACCTAAAACCTAGACTAGTTACTGTACTTCCAGGCAGTTATTAGATTTGAAAACAAGATAAATTTTTAGATATGAGGTATTTCTGCAACTTTTCAACTAGATCACTTGTTCACATGCATTGTTTTAGATTTACAAACTTCTTTTATTTCATGAAATAAAAGTTATTTCTGACAGACTACTTCTTAAACAACATTCTTGTCAATATCATTGCATGTATGCATGTATAAACACACAGATGTGCTCGTGTGCACAAACACACATCTTGTTTAGTAGAAGAAATCCTAAGTCTCAATAAAGCAGCAACCTTGCTCAAGATATCAATTTAGTATTCTGAAATTTGAGTACATCTTTTGGTCATTTTTTTTCTTAAATTGTCCTTAAGATCCACTTTTATATTGTTACTTATTAGTGATATTATAGGAGTAGGTCTTAAGGAGAATTCAAATGAGAGCTGTGTCTCATTTTTCTTTCTGCTCTTCACTTATTATTGGTGTTTCTTTTTCAAGGAGGTAAATAAAAATGGACACTTTGCTTGCCCAAAGTGCCTTTTGTTGTCTTTGCAGTAGTTCCACAATCAATAAGTTTCAGGGAGAAGCAAATGTATATTCTGAAGTGCTATACCAATTAGGCACTTCATTAGGGATGACTGATTGCTTGAAAGATACTTCAGCAATTTTGTAAAGTTGCTTTAAAAGCTGCATCTCAGATTCACTACATTAGAGGAGAAGGCATGATGTAATGTTATTGATATTAATCTTCAGATTACTCGGAACATCTTGCTCATGTATTGCCAAGAAATAAAAGCAGTCTTCATTATTTACATGCTTTATCTATTTTCTATCATTTTTTAACTTCCATTTGCCTGCTCTTGTTTAATTTTAGCATTGTTTCTTCTTTAATACCTGTATATTTTTATTTTAACTATTGAGAATCTCTAATACTACGTTTCTTAATTTTCACTACACTTAAAGCAACTGTATTTAAAAATGAAAGATTACAAGCCTTTTCTACCAGTATTTCCAGTGTATTGTTATACATATTCTAAATCACAAATAGGCAACTTGAGTTTGTTCCAGATGCTTTGAATTTGTTGGTTTCAACTAGTATGGACAAGAATAGAAAGTGGGAAATAAAGCCTGGAATATATGAAATAGATGAATACTCTGCTTTATATATCAGTATGTTGTTGCACATATATCTGTGGTTGTTTATGCCAGATTAGTTGCCTCTTGGCCGGTATAAATTATCCTTTGGTCTTCTGCTATATGATGGAGGATAAATGCTCTCTTCCTACTACTTTTGGGGGAGAAAAAATTTAATAGACATTAGACAAAAAAATAGATATCTTGTATTTGTAATACATGTATTATATGAAATCTTGTATCTTACACATCTTCTGATTGGGCATCATGTTTTACAAATAATCAAGTTACGAATGTAATGGAGCCTGCCTATTCCATTCATAACCCGGGAATTCAAGGAAGCGAATCTCGTACCTTGGAACGGGATCACTCCCACCTTTTGCCTACACATTCACTATTTGGGGGAGTCTAGTGATGGAACAGGCCATCTGCTTAAGACCACCCAAGGCCTCCCCAACCCACTGAAATACCTCATGCTCTCCACAATTTCTCCCCCTCCCAACCTGCTGCTCTGGGTACTTACCTTGTAAAGATCTAGCAAGCAATCTTCTCTCTAGCCTCTCAGCTGCGTGCTCTGTTCGGGCCTCCGTGGGCCTCTCCCAGTGCATTGCAAGCCGAAATGGAGTTCTGATCTGCCCCTTGGAAGCTTCATTTTGGCCTGCAACGTGCAGGACAAATGCTGCACAGCCTCTGTGGTTGTTCATAAGGATCAACAACTGCTATGGTGCTGCGGGTTTTTAGTTTCAATACTTGTTTGTAAACGCTAGGGGGCACTTATTGCATAACTTTGAACAATCGCTAAGGGAATGTTCATAACCTGGGGATTACCTGTATTTCAGTCTGTATGTTTTTCAAAATGGAGAAAAGAATCAATTCCCTTCTTTTGTAGCATTCAAACCCTACTTCAGTTTAGATTTCTCTAATATACCGTTAATAGGAAACATAATAACAGATCTCTCAATATCTGCTTTACTTTAATCTTGGGACTTCTGTTTTGCAGCTTTGCTTCATGTAATCATAATTTAAGTTTCCCAGTGCCTAATCAGACTTATCCTACCTTGCTCAAGATCCCAAGGGTAATAACTTTGCAATGTTTATATTGCAACACTTTCCTTCCACATCGAAAATTGTGTGCAAACTATGTTCTCATCTGCTAACTTTTTGAAAAAATAACTTTTTTCAAAACAGTCAGAATATTTGGTCCTGGCTGAAGGCTCTGAATAAGGTAGTGAAATCTGAATGTTGATAAAGCAAATTTATGGTGATTAATATGGCCCATCTATCAAACAGTTTGAATAGCAGTTTTCAATATTGGCTTTTCCTTCTTTGCCTACAGGTACACACTAGCAGCTCAGGATTTGGTAATGCGAGCTAGGGGAGTGCTGAAGGACAGAGGCTGGAGAATATCCAATGACCGACTGGGCTCAGGAGATGACATTTCGGTCTTCGTCATCCCTTTAATACATGGAAATAAACTCTTGTAAAAGCAGCATCAGTGCTAGTAACAGGAAACATTTGATTAACAACGTCCTTTGGAAAATATAGTTTTCTGATAATTGAAAATAGTGGTTCAAACATTCTCTTAAGCTTGAGTAACCTGATCTCTTTGTACTTGAAAGCTACGGCTGATTTTCACATAATCTCTTAGAGGTTGCAGCTTCCCTAAGCTTATATTATTGGTACATAACAGGCAGTGGTGAAATTCATTTTTTTTTACTAACAGTTCTGTGGGCACGGCTTGGTGGGTGTGGCAAGGGAAGGATACTGCAAAATCTCCATTCCCTCCTCACTCCTGGGGCCAGCCAGAGGTGGTATTTGCCGGTTCTCTGAACTACTCAAAATTCCCACTACCTGTTCTCCAGAACCTGTCAGAACCTGCTATATTTCACCCCTGATATCAGGACCAGAACTTCAGCGCTGCTACTATATTTAATGCTTTCTTTTTAATATCCCTCCTGGTGAGGACACTGTTGTAATCTAACTGAATTTATTTCTCCCAATGTAATGTAGCCTGGAATGCTAAATGAAATTTGAATTGGGACGACCATAATTGAAACTGGATAGGCAGCCTTTATTTTCCCAGTTTCTGTGCTAGCTGACTTTAATTTAGAAGACATCTAATTTATAATGACTAAAGTTAGAAAAGCTGGTATCTACTTAGGTATTGTTTGCTGAACGTAGTGATGTTTCAGTGGAGAGGTTTTAGAGTTTGCTTATGCATATTAATTCAAGATTTCTTCCCTTCTTCAGTGTAATGAAAATATATAGATTTTTCTATGTGCTTGGTGGTGAAATTAGCCTTTTTATGGTTTCAGTCTAGCAACTGTCAATAAAATTGCCTAAGAGAATAGAGAAACATTGGGTGGTAAATCTATTTTTGTGTTAAATTTTTGTCAAGTGTGTAGCTATGATGTAGCAGACTGGAATATTATTTTAGTTAATATTTATTTGTTATCAGATTTTTCATGCATTAGATACTTTGGTCTTCTCTTTCAACAGGATATGGTATTCCTATTGAAAGAATTTCCCTACAAATACTGTTGATTTGGATGCTCTGGTTAAATGTTTGTCTTGTTTTCTTTAGCTATTTAATGCTAGTAAGTATTAGAACAGTAAGCTTCTCCCATTTGCCTACTGTATTCTTTGAGCATTAATTTCTTTTACTGCTTCGATTGTATTCCATTGCCAGGATGTAGCAGGTAAGATGTAAATTTTAGATCCACGTAGTATAGCAAGAATTTCTGAAGAACAAGCATCATTAGTTCATTTGTAATTGTCAATATTAATAAAATATCAAAATAGATAGGAATAAATATTCTAGTAAGAAACTTACTCAAGCAAAGTATTCATAATTATACATACATAATGCAAACCCCCTCTTCTGGAATTGGATGCTTGAGTTGTATTCCTCAGGTATTATCTTCTCAATCAAGAAATCTAGTAGCACATTCTATGTCATTTAAAAATTAAATCATATGGCTGGAAAATAAGAGATCAACTTTTGAGAGATCTCAAATAATTTCCAAAAAACAAGTTTTCAGCATACCAAGAAAATTGTTCTATCTGTTTCCATGTCTTTTTTTTAACATTTTCCCATCTTCATAGTATTAAGTTGATATTTTTTGTGAGGCAGGTATTTCATATACTGTCTTTGCATCAATACAAACATTTTCCTCAGTAGGGTAGTACTATTGTAAATAAGTTTGAATCTATAACTGAACAGTTAAAAAGATAATTAATCTATGGCATCTCTAAATATGTATGCAATAATGTATTTTATAGTAGGCTTCATGAAACTGTTATAAACAATGTTTCATAGTGTAGAGTCTTGGCAACTGTGTAAAGAAATCTGGAAGTAGATATTACACAGAATGTATTTCTGCATTCACAGTATGTACTTTTCAGTTCAAGTAATTCTTAATGTGGGTCACTATTGATGTTCAGTTTCATTTCATTCACATATGTGAAATCAGTGTTTTCTGGGTAAAATACTGTCACTGGTTCATCATCACTTTCTAATGCAGCATGTGCATGCAAAAATGTGCTATTGTGTTGTTTGTCTTCATTTGCTTTATCATATTCCTCACTTCCACCACTTAAACCCTCTTTAGACACAAATTGTCTCACTAGGTAATTAAAAGTACAGGTTTAATTTTTATGTTGTTCTACCACAGGGGTTCCCAACCCCCCCAGGCTGTAGACCTGAATTGATCTGTGTACCATTGGGAACAGGATCACACAAACAGTGGGCAAACGTGTGAAATTTCATTTGCACATGCACAGGAACTAGATTATGCAAGGGAAACATCCCCTCTTCACCTGCCGCCACTGCTGCTGCCGGTCTGTGGAGCTGGACCACTGTTGGGACCACTGTTCTATCACATGGACACACTATATTTTATTATAGCCTTATTAGACATCTGGGCATAAAAATTGTTCAGAATACTCAATAGCAGGAATTGTATGTATTCACCACTAATACATTATCTGTGCAGTTACTCTTTCTATAATTGCTAGTTTTACTGTAATCTAATACTTGACAACACAGATTCAATTCCAATGTTGTGATTTTGCATCTTTGCAGTTGCTACTTAATTGGCATAAAGAAAAACATGGGTATCTGTAGAAGCTTCCTGTTTTTCATCAGTTATGAATGCAAGATCATGCAATTGTGCCACAAAATCCACCTCTTTTGGATATAGATGTGATCTTATGCCATATGTGTAAAAGGGAGAGGGTTGCATCATGACAGTGTAATATTGCTTTTGTGTCTATCCCTTGACATTCTCCCCACAGTAGTCTTAGAATTGACTGCCTTGTGTTTTTCTAGGAGCAGTGACATCCTTATATCAAAATAACACATGGAAGCCAATGATAAATATCTTTGTAATAGATCTGTCTTAACACTGTAATGGCTAGCAAATATTTCCTGCAAATACCCAAAGTCCTAGTCAGGACAATTAAAAAAAGGTAGTCATGTCAATCTAATGCAAACCAATCAACATTGACTCACTTAACTAAATTCAGAAAATTAAGTTGACACTTAGGTTTCCTTTCATCTCTATTGCTGCAGAGCTTCTTCAAAGTTTTGATCTTGTTCAAGATTGCTTTGAGTCAACAACTGTTCTCCCTCCCTCCCCCAAAGAAGTGTATTTTATATGTCTTTGAGTAATATCCAGATGAACTTAAGTAGCAGCTATTTATAAACCTTTGCAAAGAATTTAGTCTTCTAGAACAATACATTATTGAAGGAATTATATCAATTCCTGCAATTTCTGCATATGATAGAGTTGGAGTAGATTTCATGCCCTGTTATTAGATTGCAAATGAAATCTTGCCAATCTCAACCGAGAGGGATCAAATGGTATCTCTCTCTCTCTCTTTTTCTTAGGAAAGTTCCACTATGCTAGGAAAACCTAGCTAAGACTTATATAACATCCCTTCTACATGAATGCATGTGAAATAATACTTTAATAATTAATTCTATTATAGTTTATTATTATTTAGAGCAGGTTTCTCCAGATATACTAGTCTATATTTTCCAAATTAGTATTTGGAGCTTTGGTCATTGGGGGCATTGGAAGAATTGTCCAGCACATATGGAACAAAGTAAACTGAGGAAGGCTACCTTAAAAGTAATTATGCCACATACCAAAATATTAAAAATTAACCAGATTGTAATTTTGTTATTATATATTAAAGATCTTGAGTTTTGTTGTTAAACAAAACTTAATACCCAGCTTCACTCCTTCACCTATCCCCAACTGAGGAAACTTGTTCTTTAAAAAAAAAAGTCTCAGTTAAAATCTGACTGAAAACATTTCTAGGAAAATATAAATTCAGGTAAAATTCAGAAAAAATGTTGCTAATAGAGAGATTTAAATTATCCATGTTATTTACCAGGTACTAAGTCAACAACATGGATCTTTAAAAATTCCAAGAGATGTATTAATTGCATTATTAGGTTTAAGTTTAACAACTGTGCACTGTATTTTTCAGAGTATAAAACACACCTTTTTCCTCCCTAAAAGAAGGTGAAAATTTTGGTGCGTCTTATACACTGAATCTAGCCCCACCCACCCACCAGCCCCAAATCCTTTGGCCTCTGCCTCCCAGAAATTTACCTCCTTGCAGCAAATGGGGGCTTGCGGAGGGTACAAGAGGATAGCAATCCCTGCAGCCTGAAACAGCTGATGATTGGGAGAAATTGAAAGTGAAACTTGCTGTTTGCTCCTTGCAGCAAATTGCTGGGAGGTAGATTTTTTTTTCTTGTGCTAATCAGGCTGTTTGTGCAAGGAGGTAAGTCAATAACTATAAATGCCTATAGAATGTTCAAATTATTAGACTTACTTTTTAAAGACTGCTTTATTATTGTTCTAGACAGCTTAACAAAATGAAGCTTTTTAAAATAAATGCTTGATCTGAAGAAGCCCAGTGCTATTGTATCTTCTTTTAAACAGCAGAGAATAACTATACTTTCAGAAAGCACATCAATTTTAACAGCATCTGTACAAGTATAGTCTGAAATGTAACACTACAGTATATATTGTCTGCATTGTTTGCTGTTTTATGCAAGGAGGCAAATTGCTGGGAGGCAGAGGCAGATATTTTTTCTTTGTTTTCCTCCCCAAAAGCTAGGTGCGTCTTATACTTTGGAGTGTCTTATGCTCCGAAAAATATGGTAATCCAAAATTTCCTTTAACCAATTAAGCAATATTTTGAGGGTGATTCTTCTAACAAATATTTCCAATTATAGCTAACAATTATGATATTTTTAAATGAAATATTCCAATTCAAATTATCTAAGATTGTTTCATTACTTACAATGCCCATGGAAAAGGATTCATCTTACCATCTAAAATCAGTAGCACATGAGAAATTACCTTGGCCTCCAAGCAGTATTGAAATAGTTTTGTGTCAAGAACTGTCAAATTGCTGAAAGTAAAGTAGTCATTGTATGTATTTTCTCTGAGGTTTGATTCTTGCTTTTGATAATGAAGCGCTACAACCCTACCAAGTCTATTTTGGTACTTTGCCCTTCGTACATGCACTATTGCAGTTTGCATTTTACAAACATTTGCACATTCTCAATCTATTTTGTTTTCTTTTAGAGATGTTGTAGGCAATCATTCTGCCAAATTATATCTGTACTTTACTTGAAAGAACCCTTTCCCTTCCTATCTCTGCTTTATTTTCCCCCCACTGTATTACATTTTAATTCAACGGCTGCCCATTATTTTAGTGGTATAGTGATTATATTTATGGAATATATTATTTTCTAGGGTCAGCATTCTAAATGATGAAAAGACTTTGATGGTAAAAATGATTTAGATTAATGTACTTAACACTGTGACTGTGAAATGTCAAACTTTTTGTAATTTAAGAACAAAAATGCTTAGCAAAGGGATATATTTTATGTGTTTTGAAAAATATTTAGTGCAATTAAGAAGAAAGCTGAAAAACCAGAAAAAAATGTATTCACAATAGTGTTTTAAAATAGAATCGTAAAAAAATAAAGAGAAAAACTCATTTTGGCTGTTTATATTGGATGGGTATTTCTGTGGGATTTATAGCTGATCGGTAAATGTATAGAAATTTGCTATGAAATTATATGAATCAAATAATGAAAGTCTAAGAACAATCTAAATACAGTATCAAACTTTATTGTGAAATTAAATGTTATTTTTATTGTATTGCTTTTCTACCTGTATATTTTAAGATATATATAAGTTCAGTGTAAAAGTCTTCTGCTTGGTGAAAAAGTGCTAAAGAAAACCAACAGGAAGGATGTATCACTCACAAAATTGTATTCATTTCATTAAGATGGCCTTCGGTGTTTTATTGAGTCAGCAGTCAAGTCAGCTTTTTCCTTGCTGGTTAATTTCAATTAATTGAATGCAGAATTTATTTACGGGTTGTGGTATAGAAAATACATGACTGATCAGATAATATACTACTGGCATATAATAAATCGAGGTATATGTAATCCTGATCTCTGATTCTTGAACTGTAGTATTGTCTAAGGCAATAGTTAAGCTATCAAACTGAGTCATAAAGGGCATCCTTGATGAATTCTGCAAGGCATCTTAATAAATGAGATAATATAATGAAAGAGAAAATATGTATTAGTTCCATAAAAAAGACATCTATATTCAGACAATACTTAATTAAAAGCTTTGCACTGCATCTTATCTAACCCATATTCTGATCATCCTTCCTAGACACTGGGTTGGATGCCTATATGTCACTTCCTTATTCTTTGTGGTTTATATGCATTTGATTAATATCTCTGAAATATACTGCTTTATCTATTGAGTTAATTACCAGAGAGGCTTATGAGGCTGCCACCCCTACTGCAGAACCTATTTTCTGACAGCACAAAATGGTATCAAAATTGCAACGGTGCCACCCATGGTGTATTCTTTATACAATAATAAAGGTAACTAAAATTTAAAACAAATAGTATATAATTACCTAATTGAAATAATTTATTAACAGTAATTAAAATAGTCACATTGCCAAATTGGCAACCTCTTTACAAATCTATGGCACAACTGCTTTTTGCTTTTTAAAAAAAATCTGGTTGCCAAGTTCTATCTTGCTTGTGTTCCTGTATCTTGCTCAATTATCTTTTTCTGACTTCTTCCATACAAAATATAGATGGCAAGAAAACATTGAAAGGTTAAAATTGAAGTGGACTCAGTAACATGGTAATTTTGCTATTTGGTGCACAGCTAAATACTTGCTGCAACCATTAGCTGCCATTCCAACATGATTGAAAGACTGTTTAATAAGTAAATAAATAACAACCAGGCTCACAAACAATTTTCCATCCCAGCAATCATTGGGCTCTGCGGTAAGTAAGCTTTCAAAGCAGCACAGATGGAATACCTGTATCTGGAATTAAGGCAATCTCTGATTAGTATAGTTTAAGCATCTGGATACAATGAAACATGAATTAGCTGAGATTGTCTGAAAAATTCTATACTATGTAAATACAAGTATTTCATTCTAATTTTTTTCTTCAGAATGATGTTTTGAAAAACCATATACATTTATTGGAGCAGCTTACTGTGATGGGAGTTCCCCATAATTGGGTGTAATTATAAGAAAAAAATGAGTCTTGATGTAACAGTTTGGAAGTAATTTAAGTTACAGTAGATATGGCAAGGAGAATGCAAGGGCAAAAAATCTTCAATTTTATTTTGAATAGCTTATGATTCTGAATTAAAGATTGGTTTTGATGTCTGATTTAGACTTGAATATATTTGGCAACTGGTCTTCAAAATATATTTTAAAAATCATCTACAATGCTATAGGTAATAGTTATAACTAAAGTGATATTTTGTAATAGAACAAACATGTTTGCAAATACCATGAGTTTAGCTGTTCAAACCAGATTCAAATTAAGTTATGCATTGTTATAAATTCCATAAGAAAAATCATGACTTTTATGCTAGAATTTATATATAACTATTAAACAAATGATTAGCAGAATTTTTTGACATAAAATTGCAAGCTGTGCTATACAAACAGTTGTCTATGGATATTTTCCATAGACAAGTAGTTCTCATTTAAAGACTAGTCATTTTGCTAATCAGGATGTGCCAGAATATAACATATTCCCTAAACGTTGACAGGAAATACCATGCTTTTCCGAAGATTTTTTCTGAGCCAATACTATATATCCTGTTAAGATTCTTCTGTACTGCTATTATCATCAGCTTTTAGGCACATTAATTCTATATTCTCCCAAGAGCTGAGTTCACTGAAAAAAATTATTTCAATCATAAAAAATTGATTCAGTAAAACAAAGCACTTAATCACGAAGATCAGTGATTGCTGACAATCATTTGTGGATGTTTCCACAATGTAGCAGAATTTTGCTATTTTTAAGAGATATATTCTAATTATCTAAAAAATAAGGCAAATATAAATTATTGGAATGATCTGGAAATGTAAATTAAAAAGGGATAATCAAATGATGGTGAATGTCATTTAGAATTGATAAAAGAACATGGCCTGTGGCGAGTTCCCAGTTTATGTTTATATAGTTGTAAATCATTTCTCCAGCTGGAAGTATGTGAAGTAATATGCAGAAGGATCCTCAACCTTTCCAGCTCCACTGCAATGGGGGGGGGAGGGGGGAGATGGTTTGGATGCAGGCCTGCTGCTTGCACAAATGGAGCTTTGCTGGCCCACTGCTTGGACGACCTGGTTTCTAAAGGGCCATGGAGCCATGTCAGTCCAGACTGGGGGTTGGGGACCTCTGTTCTAGAGGACTCAATTTTGAATGTTTCCAATTGAGAACAAGCTTTCTAAACACGGTATAGTTTTAACATGGAAGGGATATTCAAAATACAATTACTCATCTGTAACACTTTGAAGCATTTCTGAAAATCTGGTTTCATAACTAAAATGTCCAAACTATGTTATACTTTAGCATTTAACTACAATTGGATATTTCTTTTAAGAACTTGAAGTAACATTTTTTGATTTAACTCGTTTAGAATAAATTTAAGGTTTAAGATTGTAATAAAATTTAATGACTATATTCCCATGTTTCTAAACCTGGTGGCATCTACATTTTTATATAACAGAATTATATTTTATTGTTCCTTCTCTGCCCTAGATTTTTATTGAATAATTATGTATGGATATCCAAACGTAGATACATTAATTCACACACACTAACTTGGATGCCAGGTTATTTCCAGCAGCAGGACTGTTTCTAGCAGTCCTTCAAATACAAGTGTTAAGAGAGGAATAGAGGAAGAGACCCTAAACCAAAAGTATGTGCACAAGCTCTTCCCTGCTACTTTTTTCATAAACCTTTATACACTTATTCCTTTCTCTTTCACTCTTCTTTATGAACTCTATTGTACAAAATTCCTGAAATACCACTAACACATATCTTTGGTTTCATTCCGTATTTTCTGCTTGAATAAGATTAATGTAATATGACATCTAACATCAAGAATTATTGTCTAGTCTATACAGTATTTAACAATGAAAGCAAACGGTTCAGATGCTAGAACTTTTACTTAAGTATGGTTTTTTAATGTTGGAAAGACTTATGAGCAATACATGAAAAAAGCATGAAAAATTAAGACATTTCTCTAAAATTCTTAAGAATCCTTAATTTCTATAAATTGAAATTATGTCTTCTATTTAGTTTAGTTTACTTTATTGTCATTACACATAGTACAATGAAATTAAATGTCATCTTCAGTGTACAATTATAAAATAAAAACACAAACATACATTCTTTACATTCTATCTAATTGAAACTATATTTTTCATATTGCAGTTAAATAATCTAGATTGGATTGTCTTTATTGCTCACTGTAGATCTGTACAATCAAATGATGAATACATTGTTTACAGAAGTCAAATAAATTCAAGACAAGATAAATATTAAGCTGAAGAACTGGAATTATTGATAACAATTTGGAAAAAAAGCTGATGGAAGTACTACTTTAAAACACATACCAACATTTCAAGCATTTAACATTATTCAAACGGTATATACAATTCAATTTTTCAGAATGGTATATTAGCGTAAGACAGTTACACCAAATCCCCAACTTAATTATATATGAATATGCATATTCATGTACATACATATACAGAAGATACCCTATGGAATGAGGCTCCCCCCAGATTTGAAATTTTCTCCAATTTTTTTGGTATCAAAAGACCCTAAAATGTGGCTCTTCCCCCAGATTTTTGGTGAGAATGATCAATGCCCCTTTTCTTCCTTGTTTTATCCAGGTTTTTTTCTCTTTGTTCCTTTGGGTTATTTTTTTTTTGGTACTGTTCCTGGTTTTTAAATGTTTTTCACTACTTGCAACATCCAGAGCTGCTAGGAGTCAGGTAGCATAATAATAAATAATACAAGTTATAATCTACTTTATGATTTATGAATAATGTTTCCTAACAAGACTTTTGCATTTAAACAGTTGAATCTTTGTTCCTTTTGACTTTAACAATACTCTTCAAGATTAAAAGACGTAAAGATAATTGAAAATATTTTTGAATACATGTTTAACAATAAAGATACCAAAACTGCATTGCATATTGTCTGCAATTCATAGGTAGCGGCTTCATCCATAAAAACCTGATTACTAAGCCCAGTTATGTCCCAATAGATATATGTAAGTCTTCCAAATTCATTTTAAAAACAAGTAAACATTGGAGGTAGCTATAATAAACATGTCAAAAAGATAATTATAATCGTATCAGTTTTGTAAAAGCACAGCTGAGCATTTAGTATACCCCCCCTTTTACAAGCATTTTATTACTGTTTTTAGCAATCTAGAGAAGTTAAAAGTAGGTTTTAGCAGAATTTAAAGTTTTTCCTAAAGCTACTTAAAGCAGGTATGGTTTACCTTAAAGCAGGATTTTGCACATATAAATATATACAATTTTCTTAAAACTTCACTTCAAAAACTGAAAAAAACATTGCTATTATTTAGATCTTTCTCTACTACAATTTTACTAGAATCCTTATATTTCAATTACATCTTTAATCAGGTTGTTTCACAATGTATAACTTTCTAATAGGGCTAAAATGATAGATTTTTAATGAACACATGATTATATCAATACAAATATACTATAATGAACATTTTTCAGATTTATTTTATAATTTACATATTTTACACATTTAAAATACTATAAAACTAAAAAATATGGAAGAAAATATTATGAGCCATGACCTCCGTTATGGTTGGATAGTGAATCTTCACAAAGAAATAACAATGTACAAATCCTTTACTAAAAGCAAGTTGTGGAATTTCTTTAGTATTCATAGGTTAAGTATGATCAAAATTTGATAATCAAATTTTCCTATAGTAACAGTTTAGAAAATGGTTTAGAAAATGTTTATATAGTTCTTTTCCATTTACCAAAGGTGAAAATATAGATATCTTTAAATATATGGGTTCTGATAATATGCACAATGAATTTATTCCATGTTTTAATATAGTTTTAGTAGTTTTTTTAAATTATCTTAATGCAATTTTAACTTTTTCTATTATAATATAAACTTTGAAATATACAGATGCATGATGTCACGCAAATTTGATGCCTTTATACTTGAAAAAAATTGCAATATAAAACAAAACCAGAACACCAGTTTATAATATCTCTTATTAGGAAGGCATTCGATACTAAAATATATTAACAAAAAAATAACTAGATCTGTCTAGATTAGAAGCAAAGTACATAATTTATACAGGATACATAATTAACATCAGAATCATGTAATGTCTTTCTATTAAATTACTTTCAATGTTCAGACTTCAGATGGTTTTATCATTCAACTATCTTAAGTCAGAATTGCAACATGATTTGCATTAATTTACTTTATGATATGATTAAACACATTTAAGATGTGAGAAACTATGAGGTTATCTTGTATGTATTCCCAAAGTACAAATATACTAGCTATTTTAAATTTCTACTTTCAATTTAGGCCTACTAATAGCAATATTTCTCAACATGTCATATATATTCCATGTATCTCAAAGATAATAAAACTAAAAGTCAGGAGACTAGAAGCGCCTACTCAGATTAACAGATTTTATAAAAAGGTTATAAGCCTTTGTAACTATGAATGCCTGTGCTTTTTAATAATATTTAACACTCTGAAAAGGTGCTACCAGACCCTTATTTATTTTTGCATTAAAAGGTTAACATGATTCTCCTGGAATATTCCCTGAAAAAAAATCATAAATATTTGTATTTTTATTAAAGTTCCAGCAAACCCACATATTCATAGGATTATTAAGTAGTCAAAAGAAAGCCAAGTTAATCCCTGGGAAAACAAAGGAGATTCCTGTTGTTATTGTCTTCATCTGCAGCTGATCATCACCAGCACTAGCAAGGCAGTAGCTTGCGCAGTTATCTCCACAGCGGGTGGTATCACAACCCGACCAACAGCACAAACTACTACCTCAGCCAGGGTCATGGTGCGCCCGACCCATCTTGAACGGGGAAGGGGAGGCGGGAGCGAGGAGGGAGATGGAGAGGGAAAGCAGGCTCAGCTTTAAACGAAGAGAAATCTCCAGGAAGCCGAAGGAAGATTTTCGCCCTTTATCTGCCGCAGACATCGGCCCGTGTCTCGGCCTCGCCTGGCTACGAAAACCCCGCCCCGATCGCTGCTCTCCCCACCGGCGTTGCCATTTTCCTCGCCTGACCTGAACGTCTCGTTCACTAGGCACATTACAGGCCCCAGCCGTGACCACATAACAGTCAGCTGCCCGCAGCGCCACAGAGAGGCAAAGTCCCCGAGGCGACCCACGGCGCTGCACCCATTTTTTCGGCCACTCGCCTTTGTCCGAGCGACGAGGGTCCCCTCTGCAGGCAGGCATCGCCTTATTTTAGGAGGAAAAAAGCAGTTCACAAAGAGTCGCCAAGCGAGGCGCCATTCCGAGCGGTCCACGACTGCAGGTACATGACGGCGACCGTTTCCTGCCGCGGCTCAGAGAAGGAGAGACAAACGGGTGGAGGAGGGACGCCAGAGAGCCCTAAGTCTTTCTTTGTGAACAGCTGTGGTTCCCCCCTTTTTCCCTCCCGACGAGAGCTAAACCTTTTCGACGGCATAAATCTTTGACGGTCCCGCCGCTTTCGGTTCCCCCTCCCGCCCACGCGACTTCCTCGGAAAGGCTGAGAAAATTCGCCTCCGCCGGCTGCCTCTCGCGCGCCCACCGGCTGAACCGGGGAGAAGAGGGGAGGCGAAGGGTTCGCAAATCACCACGTGACTAGATCTGTGCGTTGTACAGGCTGCTGCTGGCGCCATTTTGAGCCAGAAGGGGTGAGGGCGGGGGAATAAAATAAGGTACATTACAGTTATTTTTCTTGCTTATTTTGTCGAGAAACAATGTGAAGAGCAAACCTTTACCGCCCCGAAGAGAGTTGGAATTTTTATGGATTTCCTCTGCAACCCTCTTTTCTGTCCTGCGTCACGTTAGGGGCCATTCAGTAGAAAACAAAAACCAACGGGGAACTTGAAAGGCTGCCCTTTTCGCGCTCTTAGTGAGGGATAGTGGGAAATGTAGTTCAGAAAGCCCTGACTCAAACCAGCGGCTACAGTTTCCATGAAGGAATGAGGAAGATTTGCTCGCAGAATAAACGCATTTTGAACAGAGAGAAAGGTGGCATTGCAACTAAGTTGCAGTCTCTGCATTGAAAGGAAATTCATTATCCTGAAAAATGCATAAAGCTGAGTGTTATTTTATATGTATGGAATGCAGAAATAATGGCTTTCACTTAATAGAACCACGGAGAAAACTATCACTAGCTGTAACTCAAGATTCTGTTCACCTATTCAAGTACTTTTGTTTCTTCTCCCCTTAATCATCCTGTTGAAACTACCATGTTTTCCTGAAAATAAGACAGGGTCTTATTTTCTTTTTACACACAAAATATGGCTTGGGCCTTATTATGAGGGGAAGGTTTATTGTTTTGGGGTTGCCGGGCGACTGCTCTCTTGCGAGCATGCTTCCAAAGAGCCCGGCTTCGTGAGGTTGGGAGCCATTCTCTGGCATTTTGAAGGCGCCAAGCCACGGGAGCCGGCAAACAGGTGCTCACGCGGCTTGGCGATACCTCTAGGACAGTGAATGACGCTGTGCCCATCTGGAAAGAGGGTTTGCCGGGTGGCTGCTGTGCCCGGCTCTTTGGGAGCCTGCTCACAAGAGAGCAGCCGCCCTGCAACCCCCCATAAATGCTTCTGTTTTTATTAACTTAAGCATTTTAACACTTACATATTAGTCAGACAAGTGTACTACACATCATTTATATATAACAATAACAAGAAAAAAGCCAAGGTGACAGTAGTCCACTAAAGAGAGAAGATGGCAAGCAAGTAGAAAGTAGAAAGAAAGCAGAGCTGCTTAACTCATTCTTTGAATCAGTTTTCACACAAAAAGAAACTATAATCCAATTTACCAAAAACCTAACTGTGAAAGGCAGACTAGAAATAAAAATTAAAATAAGCAAGAAAATGGTAAGAGAACACCTGTCTGATCATGATGAATATAAATCACCGGAACCAGGCTGATTACATCCCAAGGTTCTGAAGGAGCTGGCAGATGTTATCTCAGAACCACTGTACCATATGTTTTTTAAAATCCTGGAACACCGGGAAACTACCAGCGGATTGGAAAAAAAGCTGATATGGTTACCATCTTTCAAAAAGGATGGTGGTGTGGGGAACCATACCCAGGAAACTACAGACCAATCAGCCTAACATCAATACATAGGAAGAGACTGGAAAAAATAATCAGAAAACAGATCTGTGAATATAAAGAAACAAAGTCATAACTAGCAGCTAGCACAGGTTTGTTAAAACAGATCTTATTTCCAATCTTATTTCATTATTTGACAATGTGACTAAATTAGTAACTAGCAAAATGCTGTGGACATAGTATATTTAGACTTCAGCAAGGCATTTGATAAAACAGACCACAACCTACTTCTTGGTAAACTATAAAAATGTAGACAGCATCACCACCAGATGGATTTGTTACTGGCTGACATAGTCAACAAGTAGTCCTTAATGGTACTAACATCTACATGGAAGGAAGCAGTGGAGTACCACCCTAGACCAAATACTCTTCGATATCTTCATAAATGACTTAGATGAGGGAATTGAAGGGGAACTCATCAAATTTACAGATGACACTAAGAGGGCAGGAATAGCCAACACCCCAGATGGCAAGGTCAGGATCCAAAAAGACAAAGTTGCTCGGTTTCGGTCGGATTTGGACTCCACCTTTGCAGAGCCAGCCGAGGCACGAGAGGACGATTTGGTAGACCATCGCTGGGTTGAGTTTCAGGATGTTACCCCCGGGGACGTGGACAAGGCCATGAGGGCTGTGAGTGCCTCCACCTGTGTACTGGACCCGTGTCCCTCCTGGCTGGTTGCTAACAGAAGGGAGGTGACACGGGGCTGGATCCAAGCGGTTATTACCGCCTCGCTTCGGGAGGGGCACTTCCCCGCCACACTTAAAACGGCGGTGGTGAGACCCCTCCTGAAGAAACCATCTTTGGATCCAGCCGTACTTAACAACTACCGTCCAGTCTCCAACCTCCCCTTTATTGGGAAGGTTGTTGAGAAGGTGGTGGCCTACCAGCTCCAGCGGTCCTTGGAGGAAGCCGATTACCTGGACCCCTTCCAGTCCGGCTTCAGACCTGGTTACAGCACAGAAACCGCTTTTGTCGCATTGACCGATGATCTCTGGAGAGCCAGGGATGGAGGCCACGCCTCCATCTTGGTTCTCCTTGACCTCTCGGCGGCTTTCGATACCATCGACCATGGTATCCTTCTGCGATGACTGCGGGAGGTGGGGGTGGGAGGCACTGTTTTGCAGTGGTTCTCCTCCTACCTCTCGGACAGGTCGCAGTCAGTGTTGGTCGGGGGACAGAGATCGACCCCTAGGCCCCTAACATATGGGGTGCCGCAGGGGTCGGTCCTGTCCCCCGTACTATTTAACATCTACATGAAACCGCTGGGCGAGATCATTCGGAGGCACGGGATAAGATACCACCAATATGCGGACGATACGCAGCTGTATCTGTCCGCCCCGTGCCAACTCAATGAAGCGGTGGACGTGATGAACCAGGGTCTTGAGGCCGTCAGGGACTGGATGAGGGCTAACAAGCTTGTACTCAACCCAGAAAAGACCGAGTGGCTGTTGTGTTTCCCTCCCAAAAATTTGGTTAGTGTTCCATTGCTCAGGCTGGGGGGCCAAATTTTACACCCCTCAGACAGGGTTCGCAACTTGGGAGTCCTCCTGGATCCACAGCTGACCTTTGATTACCACCTGTCGGCTGTGACCAGGGGGGCATTTGCCCAGGTTTGCCTGGTGCGCCAGTTGCGACCCTACCTGAATCGGGAGGCTCTCACAACAGTCACTCGCGCCCTCGTGACCTCTAGGCTGGAATACTGCAACGTGCTCTACATGGGGCTGCCCTTGAAGAGCATCCGGCGGCTTCAGCTAGTCCAGAATGCGGCCGCGCGAGTGATTGTGGGTGCACCTCGGTTCACCCACATAACACCTATCCTCCGCGAGCTGCACTGGCTACCTGTTGATCTCCGTGTGCGCTTCAAGGTGCTTCTTACTACCTACAAAGCCCTTCATGGTAGTGGATCTGCGTACTTGGGAGACCGCCTCCTGCCAATCACCTCCTCTCGACCCATAAGATCTCACAGATTAGGCCTCCTCCGAGTGCCATCTGCCAGCCAGTGCCGGCTGGCAACTACGCGGAGGAGAGCCTTTTCAGTAGCAGCTCCGACCCTCTGGAACGATCTCCCCGTGGAGATTCGTACCCTCACCACCCTTCAGACCTTCCGCACAGCCCTCAAGATCTGGCTATCCCGCCAGGCCTGGGGGTAAAGAGCATAATCCGCCCCCACCCGAATGTTGAATGAATGTTGCTTGATTTTAATTATACATTGTGTTTTTATGTTATTGTATGTTTTCCCCTCCCATACAAGTTGTTAGCCGCCCTGAGTCCCCTCAGGGAAAAGGGCGGCCTATAAATAAACTCAACAACAACAACAACAACAGATCTTGACAGACTTCAACAATGGGCCCTATCCAACAACATGAAATCTAATGTGGAAATTTTACACCTGGGCAGGAAAAACCAAAGGCACAAGTACTGAGTAGGCAAAACCTGTCTCAAAAACTACCGTATTTTTCAAACTATAAGACACACCTATCCCCCCTAAAAGAGGGTGAAATTTTGGGTGCGTCTTATACACTAAATGTAGCCCCACACCCCCCCACCGCCCCCCACTTTTTGACCTCTGCCTCCCAGCAATTTACCTCCTTGCAAGAAACAGTGAAAACGGCAATAGGCTAGGGCAATCCCTGCAGCCTGAGACATGATCGGGAAGCCCATGCTGAAATTGAAAGTGAAACTTGCTGTTTGCTGCAGGGAGGCAAGTTGCTGGGAGGCAGAGGCAGATTTTTTTCTTGTCCTAATCAGGCTGTTTGCTGCAAGGAGGTAAGTCAGTAACTATCGATGCCTATAAAATGTTCAAATTATTAGACTTATTTTTTAAAGAGTTCTTTATTATTGTTCTAGACAACTTAACAAAATGAAGAAACTTTTAAAAATAAATGCTTGATCTGAAGAGGCCCAGTGCTATTGTATCTTCTTTTAAATAGCAGAATACCATATACTTCCAGAAAGCCACATCAGTTTTAACAGCTTCTGTACAACTATAGTCTGAAATGTCCTGTTGTCTAGTTAGACCCTGACTTAGTCATGTTTGGAGAAGATCTATTTAAATAATTGGGAGGAGTTAGTGTGACTACATTTAAGAAAACTTTCTGGCATTAATATACTGCCATAATGTACATTTCTCAAATTCTTTGCTACGTCTATGGGTCAGGCACACATGCACAGAAATACACTACAAACAGTGTATATTGTCTGTGTTTGTTGCAAGGAGGCAAATTGCTGGGAGGCAGAGGCAGATTTTTTCCCCCTTGTTTTCCTCCCCAAAAGCTAGGTACGTCTTATACTTCAGAGCATCTTATAGTCCGGAAAATACGGTAACTGTGAGAGGGACCTTGGAATTCTAGTGGATGATCACTTAAACATGATTCAGCAGTGTGCAGCAGCAGCAAAAAAAGCTACTACAATCCGTGGCTGCACAAACGGAGGCATAGAATCAAAATCACATTAGTACTACTTTATAAATACTTAGTAAGATCACACCTGGAATACTGCATTCAGTTTTGGTTACCACATTACAAAAAAGATGTTGAGACTTTGGAAAAAGTGCAAAGAGCAACTAAAATGATTAAGGGCCTGGAGACAAAAACATAAACAGTTACACAATAATTGGGTATGGCCAGTCTAGAGAAAAGAAGTACTACTGTAGGTGTGACATAGCAGTATTCCAGTATTTGAGGTGCAGTAACAAAGAAAAGGGGATCAACTTATTTTTCCAAAGCACAGCCAATTGGACAGCCAATTGTCTGAAAAGGCATTGTTAGTGTCTTCTCATTGAGCAGAGGGTTGGACTAGAAGAACTTAAGGTCCCTTCCCGCTCAATTTTGATTGAAGTCATAACATCTTTCAACATTCCCAAATCTATACAATGTTTCTAAAAGAAAAATGTTAACAAGGAAGTTGATTACTGTTTAATACTACTGTACTGCTTCTACCAAAAGCTTGCTATGATTTTGGAAGTAGGCCTTCAAAAAGATTGAATGTATGGGACTATATAATTTCACCAACAAAAAAAAAAAGAAAAGACCCAATTTGGTGTAATGATAAGGCCCAGAAACTAGAACACTAAGTTCCAGTTTTAGGCATGAAAGATGGGTGTGTGACCTTGGCCAATCACACTGAGCCTAACCCACCTCCCAGGGTTGTACTAAGAAAAAAAAGGAAACATTCCTTCAGTTCTTATGTGCACCTCTATTTGACATTGGGTTGATTGGAAAATATGACTTTAGAACATCTTAGCTGGTATCCATTGATCATTTGAGTTTAAAACTAATTTTGGCATTGCTCATTTTGCTTGTTCCCCATACCAAAGACTTTTGTTTCTCCATGCTTTGCCCATTTCTAGCCTGATGCCTCCTCCACCATGAGCTTGCAACCAGAAGTCAGGAAAGCAGGTCACAACAGGTGCAAGAAGTGTACCACAGATTAATTTTTGCCTGGCAAAAGCCATCTAGCCTCCAGTTTGCTAGTGAAGGGCAGTGTTATATCGATCTGTCATCTTCCTCCAGATCACTTACAAATCTTAATCCAAAGCATGGACTTTTTTCTTTTTTTTTGCAAAGGGATGTTTATACAAGCCAGACTCCAGCAGCTTTTTGAAAAAGAAATTTTGACATGCTGCTTATGGACTGTTTTGACTTGTTTTTCCCTGTAACAAAAGCTCAGCCGGGGCCATCGGCAGCAGGCCCATGTTATCAGCAGTGGAAGAAAACAGCAAAGGTGACCTGAGGTTGTGGAGTGCAGGCTAGCAAGGGTCCCTGTATAGGACAATTGTAACTTCCTAGAGCATTGCAAGCAGCCCTAGATATTGTAGTTCTGGAGCTGCTTGCCACTCTGCAAGGGAGAGGGTGCAGGGTGGTCAAAGGGCAGAGATGGTGTAGGAGAGAGAGGGGAGTCGGAGCATACCTGTGTCCTGTGAGTAGGCTGCCAAGCACCCAAATTCTAATCACATTTGTCTAAGGGTTGTTATAACCAAATAGTTTCTGAACAAATGGTTGTAAGCCGGAATACCTGTAGAGACTGTCCCAATTGAGAGGTCTGTTCCAGTTTAAGATTTAATCTAATCTGATTAGCATGCTAATAGAGTATATACTAGAGCTATCAAATCTGTAACTTCAAATCCCTTTCCCCCAAAGCGCCAGTTTTATTGATGCTTTTAATTAACCAGACTGAGGGGGAAGGATGCTGGTTTATTCTTCCAAAAAAAAAAAGGGTAACATCAATTAAACCACGCCCCTTGAAATAATTCAGAGACCTGAATGTGTTATTTTCATGGAATGTAGTTTACTATCACATAAGAAAGAAAACAGAACAAATTTGTTATATTTGATCAAAAAATTTGCATAGGTTTACGCTTTACCATATTCAGAACTTAATTTATTTGAAAATATTAGTATTTCATTGTGACTTAATCAGGACAATCTGAACCAATAAGTATCTGTACAGCTGACTACCAGCTTGCCCTATAAGTTATGTCTAAAGATGCCTTTAAATGCCTATTTTTGAATAGAAATATTGCCAATATTTCTGGAGTTTTTTCTTCTATATCAGATATAAAAAAGGGATAAATGAGCTGAGGGAGACCTCTATGAACCTCTAGGGAGATTGGCATTTGAAGTAAATTGGGAGAAAACAGGCTCATCCTGTTGGTTGTCAGGAGATGCTGACTCGTCATGAGGCCATAGAGTTAGAAGCAGTCTCTGCATCTTCAGAGGCTTCTGCAAAGTTGTCTCAGGAGCCACATGTCTGTCATCAGTGCTACCAGGATTATTTATCATATTCTCTTGTTCTAAATTCAAGGTACTTCAAAATATTTTAGGTAATTTAGAAGTCACTTAAATTATCTTTGAAGGTATATTGCTATAAAATGATTTTTATTTATACATCTTTACCTACTTCACCAAAATTCTTAAGAGAAAAAAGAACAAAGCTCAATTTTACAAATGTACTTACTTATGTCGCAGTATTTCTGACAATTTCCAGAGTACTCTATTACAAAAGTTAGTGAATTGAAATATCTGCCTGGTTTGAAATAGTTACTGTTTTACGCAGACCAAACTGAAGTGATATGATTAGGCTCTCAAACAATTTCTAGTAAAATGTATTGATATATCATATTAACATAGTAATTTTGATGACAAAATGATTTTATTAAAAAAATAACCCTGTGATTGTTGTTGTTCAGTTGCTAAGTCGTGTTGCTAAGTCTTTGCAACCCCATGGACACCCACCCCGCGCTGCACTCTAAGTAAAGGGAAACAACAATTGTACTTTGATAATTTACTGAATCTCTGAGCTATCTTCAAAAATACACTTCTTTCTTGTATCACACACACATCATACCCCGCAAACCCTGTTTTTTTTTAGTTTGAAAAGACAAACCATTTAAGATAGCTGAAATAATGACAATGACACACAGTAAAATATTGCTGATACTTGAAAATATCTTGGTTTAGTTATAATTAATGGTGTTCAACGCTGTTTAGGACCAAAACAAAGAAAACACATACATTTCAAATATAAGATTTTTTAAAATATGAAGGGGCTAAAAGTAAAACAATTAGTTTATGAAATGAGATATGATAGTTTTGAGTGTTACACAGCAATGTTCTGGCTATGCAGATTAATTTAACAGTAGCTCGTATGCTGTTTGCCACTATCTTTATTCACATGACTTGTTAGTAAAATTCAATGGCCACAGATAATATACATTCAAATATGCCAAAAAAAGAAAGAAAAACCCTGTATGCTCAGAGATGAATGCACTTAAGTAAAAATACATATAACGTAATGTTTATAATAAATGTATTTTCAACCCTTAAACATTATCAATATTTAAAAATAATTTAAATAATAAATGCAGTTTTTTACAGAACTGTACGATTTATTATTCACAGAAATACACATTCCCTTTGTTTACAAAGGCTGGTTACAGATAATATGGAATGTTACGGTACCATCTTGCATAAAAGTTTAGTACTGTTTGTACTTGAAAAAAAGAGTGTAAAACTCCTGCCTAAATTCAACAAATCAGTTTCTTTTTAATTACATCATTAAGTCATCCACAACAAGCTATACATAAGTCCACTTTTCAATCACCACTTCAAGTTACTGTAGCAAGTACTGTACTTTAAAATGGATTCTTTTCAGTCAAATGCTTGTACTTTTTACCTCCACTCACTAGATTCAGATGTGAGCTTGATATGAATCACTGAGTTTTGGTTATAAAGTTTAGAGGTTGTCAATACTGCTTACCAAGTACAAGTCATATGAGATTTATTAGAGATGTGTCAAGTCATAATAAACATTTTATTAGAATTTTTCTTTAAACAGTATTAAAACTTGGTCATGACTCTCCATTCTGTACCTTGGATACTGGTGGATGCATGAAGTCCTTAAATGGCACTAATGCTTCTTTGAGAGCAGAGCAGACTTCTGAAGATGAACAGGTGATACATTCTACTAATGTTGGGTACAGAGCAATAACCTGTGCCCATGTGTTATCATCAACTGTAACAATAAGTACATTTATAAGATTTTTAGAACCTTTTTCACTGCCACAAAAGTATTATTAATATTGTTTAAATTTGGAGGAACATTGGGAGGTCTTTTTAGTACTTTTTATTTCTTGCAATTCTTAACTGTAAGATTGGTCAAGTTAATGAAGCAAGTAAGAACTACTGGAGATTATCTTGACAGAAGCAGCTTTTATTGCTCTAGTAAACATGTTCCCATACCTGATGGGAACCAGATAACATTTGGGCATTTGCATCTTGCCTGAATATATGTGTGAATGCATCTTACACCATAGAACTCCTGTGATTAAATTCTGCAGAAACCTGCTTTTGATGCCAGTCATGGCAGTGTCTTAAGCCATTGAAGGAAATGAGTCATTCTGTCTAGATTTTTCTTTTCCTCTATTAAGAAATTAATAGAGGAATTACTTTCAAGGAATAAAAAAGTTCAGAATGCAAAAATAGTCTTTCTCAGCTAAGTCTTTCTCAACTAAATGAGATGGATGGACAAGCTATGTAAGGCAGTGAAGGAGGAATGGGGAGTCATTCCTTAGCATGAGATTGCTTGCTCAGCAACACAAATCTCCAAACAATGCTAAATAGTCTTCTGTCCCTAGCACTATGTCTTCTAGGCTCTCAGTAGCCTTACCTACACTTATGCTAATAAGACTCATGTATGCATAAATAACAGTTTTATATGTCCATTCTTCTTTGATCATAATTTAACTGTTCAAGACACATCTCCAGTGAATTGCTTATGACCTGCCTTTCACCAAAGACCATTCATAAGTGAATGGTCGTTAATTTTTTATTGTATGAAAAAATTACTAGGATAGAATATTTACAGTTTAAGAACAGATGACAGTCAACCTGTTTCTAGCATTTTGGTTAAACCAGTGACATTTGGACATAAAAAAGCTTTTAAATTATTTGGTATTGGTTAATGGTATCAAAAATATAAGACTGTACAGAATTAGAGGTTATAAATAGATACTAAATAAATTGGGGGACAATTTCAAAATGTGAATTGGTTTTATGGGAAAATGATTCAAAGGGTACCAAGACTGAAATATAAAGTATTTTATGCTAAATTTATTTCAGGACACCTAAAATTGACATTTATAACTTTCATACATGTAACAAGCAGTTCAAAGCACATTAAGTACAGGTACTCCTCAAGGCACAATGGTAATAGGTACCAGAATTTTCATTGCTAAGCAATGTAGCCATAAAATCTAATGTCACTATTTTGGCTCAAGAGCTTTTTAGCATGCCATGGCTTTGGAGCTTTAAAAAGCCCCTGAGCACAGGGTAGTATGAAGCCTTAGCAGCCTCTGGAAGCTGCAGCTGCACTATCAACATGGTGCAAAGCTGCAACACCTTGGGAAGCCCCAAATGTCCTATCGCAATCCCAGCCACAGGTCTCAACCTGGACTCTGTCTCCTCAGCTGACTGTATCATCTTCTTGCTCCCGCTCTGACAAGGCATGTCTGTCCTGGTCCTTTAGAGGCAGCTGCTGATCATGAAGCCATCTTCCCCAAGTCTCATGAAAAAAACTTCCATATGTGACTCTGGGAAGAAAGTCTTGTGTGGCCAGCAGCTGCTGCATGAAGAGCCAGACCAGGCATGCTTGGTCAACATCAGGAGCAAGAAGATCGCAAAGGTGAGCTAGGGTGGCAGGGAGCACAGCGCAGAGGGCCAAAAGGATATAAATGGTGGGGAAAGGGATGGATGGGGGGAGTTGAAGCATCCCTTTAGTAAGTGCAGGCAGGCTACCAAGTGCCCAATTTTGATCACATGACTGCAGAGATGCTGAAATGGCCTGATGCTTCAAGATTTGGCCGTAAGTGTCTTTGTTATGCAATGCTGTAACTTCGAACAGCCACTGTATGAATGATTGTAACTTGAGGACTACCTGTAGAATATCTGCATTTAGTCTCATGTAATCTATTCATGTGCAAATTAGTATGATTGATTATCCTTCCATTATATAATCCAACCCATTATATATTTAAGTATTCTTAAAAGAATCAAAATGTATTTCATTTGCTAAACCAAAACACTTCATTTGCTTTTTAAAAGAAATTTTTAAAGAGTATATTTCAAAATTCCATCTTAGAAACATTTAAAATAATACCCAACTCTCTCTCAAATTATTTAGAACAAATACTTTAATCTTCCAAAAATTCATAGTAGATACATACTGCAATAAGAAAAAAATGCTAACTTATATAACTTTATTTTAAAGCATTTACGTCTTAGCAACTGCAAATTATGCCTCATTGTGAAAATCTTTACAATGTCAGATCTACACTATCAGAGCCAAATTTAACAGTCTCTATCTTACAAGACTATAATCAATAACAGGAAAAGTTGATACCCTATAAGAAAATATTACTTACCGTTTTCTGGCTGAGTTTTTTTAAGAGAGTCTATGAGAGTACTGACAGCTTTTAAAACAAATATTATTTCTGTAACTTGTTGCCTAGAGTAGGAATAAAAAAAAAGACGATGTTAAAATTGTAGAAAGTTATAATCAAGATTTGATTACACTTATTTTGTAAAAGACACTTAGGTCATTTCTCTATATCCCTTACTGTACTTTAATTAAAACAAAAGATTGTGTTTTATCTAAACATTTCTCAAAGTATTACTTGATTTATTTCCAGAAAATTGGTCATTTCCGGGAATTTAATTAAAGTATCTTCAATAAAGCAGTGGAAAATAAGGCTAGCTATATATAGTTCTGTTTTCATTATGCATACTAACAATTACTTGAGCAGATACCGTCAATAGGATGTAGTCAAAACAAGTTTGCTGACAAATAATGGTGAGATATATGTATACTGTGGAAGAAGGGGAGCCAAGCTTTGCAGAACTACTGAAGTGAATTTTAAGGAAAAAAAACCTAAAAGGCAATCCTTCTTCCTTGCCTCCTTGACACAAGCTATTCTTGGGCAGAGAGGTGGATTGAGGTATGTAAAGCTGAAATTGTATTGCAGATCTTATTTATTTTTAGAATTTTTGAACCCTGGCTATGTAAAGAATGATGAAAAAAGAGGTTGTTGCTGAATTGTTGTTTTTCTTTCAGACTGCTAAGTTTTGAAGCTGTTCTATCTTAATAAAGAAATTCCTGTAATACATCATTTTTAAAATTACAGTATAGGCATTTCAAAATATGTTTCTGTTAGAACCCAGGAATCTGTTGTCCAACAGATGTCTCCAGAGGGAGAATGCAAATGGATAATCTTTGGATAGTTACCCATATTAGTTTCAAAATGTGCAATTTAAGGTTTCTGTATATATGATTACTTGCCAACACTTCTCATAGGAATATTAGAATAATTCACAGATTTAATTTCTTTTAAATTCTAAGTTTAGGTAAATCAAATTAAAACTTTGTTTAGCTAAAAAAATTAAGTAAAAATCTCAGCTAAATATTATACAGAACTATTTGCTAGGTGATTAGTTATTGGAGTAATACTTTTTTAATGTAATGAACAGCAAGAAAGAGATTGTTATAACCAAAATATTGTTACTGCAAAACACATAATTTCCCCCCAGAAATGTTTATGTTAAAATAAAAGTTCTTAGCTCTTAGTATTGTAGACTAGAAAATTAAAATAGCTGAACTAATGAATAGAAAAAGATAATCTAACACATTAACTTTATATTTATATATAATAATATATAATAGCAAATACTTTCAGCCATAGTTATAGCCTTCTTTTTACCAGCAGGGCTTTTATATAAATCTAAGGATTAGTAGGCATTGATTGGAATCCCACCAACAATTGAGTTTACAAAGCTCAGTGGGGCCAATAAGGCAGGATTTACAAGTTCAGGGCTTGCAAAAAAGAACTGGAACAATGTGCCATTTGCTATAACATTCTTCCCTTTGCTTTTAGAACATTTATATCCAGAGTGTCTGGAAAGATATGTGCAAAGTTACAAATGTTCTTTTTCTGTTAGTTTATTTTAAAAGTATGAAATCGTTGTGGGATTATTATTATCAAATAAATTTATTTAGCAATGGAAGTAAAATCTACTCTTATAATCATGATGGTATATTCTGAAAATATTTCTTTAAAATCAGAGTTATGGGGTAATATGTGTTTGCTCAAAAGAATCCTAAATGAACACTAAGTCTAGGATCTAAAATTAATTGGCTGATCATTAAAGGGTGGCAGTTAAGTAAATGGTCTTATTGAGAAAAGGAAAACAATGATCATACCGTGGAAGTGGACACTTGCCACTTAATCTTTCATCTTCTATGTAACGATAAAGCACATCTTGAGATCGTTTTAATAGAACAGAAAGTGCCATTCGTGAAATATAGCCTTCTTGAGGAGTTGTTACTTTGTTACTGAATGAAAACTGAAGCAGTGTTTCAAAACACATCTTGGAAAATTCCTCTCTCATACGAATATCGATTTCTGCCTCTGTCAAAATCAAAAACCATTATTGTTTTAAGAATTTATTTTAAAAGTAGTTAGTGAAATGAATAGTAGGACATATAAAGAAATACCAAATACCCATAGTGAAAATTAATCATAGCAAAGTATAACAGAGGTATTCAAACATTTTTTTCTGAATCTAAATGGCTACAAAGACATGAATTAAATAATACAACATTTAAGAAAAGCTGGGAAGAATAGCTTAAAATAAGCAGCAAAATTAATCCTTGAGCTACAAGTCAGCCCATGTCCATTTCAGAGGAGACTCCTTTTTTGTTTTGGATCTGAATAGTGCATACTACTTTGAACATATTAAATCTTTTGCACTGGATTTTTATAGTGCCTGAATATATCTTTTTATATTCTTTTGATTAACAAACCTGTAAATGAAGAGGACTGAGAATGTATTGAACCTTTATTAAGCATAGTCATAATCTGACCAACAAATTCCTTGGGAATAAAATTAGCGTACGGCAGTATCTCTGTACTGATGAGCTGCACCACCTATAATAAATGAAAGAGAAAGTTTTTGAAATAGTAATTGAGCAAACACTCATAACAAGACTGAAGCACAAACTGCAAAATTAAAGAAATTATGAACGATGTCAGCAAATTGGAGTATGCTGGCCACTTTGTTGAGTTTAGTATGTATATAAAAATCTACTGCAAACAGGTATCATACCTGACAGCAAAATCTACATTTTATACAAAATTTAGCCATTATTATGATGAAATATTTTGTTATGTAAATATCAACTTTATATTTTCAGATCCTAGGAAATATATACTCACTTCAACATCAATATTTTCATTTCTTTGAAACTCTTGAATAGAAAGATTATCTGGAGGTAGACTGAAAGGCAAACAAAATAGCCTTAATTAAGGGGTTGGAGAACCATTTTGAAAAATTACCAAAGAAAGATTATCACCATAGTAATTATTTTTATGGGAAGATGATTTTTATTAGACCTCGGAATATATCAAAGGTTTACAATTAGTTCATTATTTTCTTTTTTTACTAATGGAGAACTAAGACACATTTATGAATCAATGGTGGAGTTGATATAATTTCTCTTTCACTACTTACAACATGAAGGAAGTATGTTTTAAAACATATTACTTTCACAAAGCAAAATACAAAACAAAACAGTGAAACTGGGCTTCCATATCAGGATTCTGGATATTTCAGACCTGTTATGGTATCAACCATTTGCAGCAGCAAGATAGAACTACAATGTAAATTACAGGAAGGACCACAGCTCCTTCCAAATATATTTTATTATTATTAACTTCACTGCACAAAGCTTTATGATGCTCTTTTAACTGATTTTGTGTGAAGGAAACATTGCATACCGTGGTATTATCACATAATAGAAAAGATGCATAGAAAAGTATGGGATAATCTAGACAGGTGTGTCAAACTCAAGGTCCACAGATCCGGCCCATGATGTGTTTAGATCAGGCCTACGGAGCAGCCCTGGAAACGTAGAAGGACTGAACCACAGCCTGGCCCAAACCAACCAGGTGCAGATCTACAACCTGGTGAGGGCTATCCAGGCTGGAACGTGGTCAGCCTTAAAGCCACAGGGTCACCCTGGAGCAAGAGAGGGGCCACCTCTGCCCTGGGCGCACACACAGGAGGGCCGCCTCCTGTGTACAGGCCTAGGGGGTGGTGGTAAGGTGACCCTTCACTCGCTCCAGGGTAGCCACAGAAGTCAAATTTAAGGCTGATAGCATTCTGGCCCAGATGGCTGCCACCAAGTTGTAGATCAATGCTGTGCCCACACCAGCACCTCCATGTCCTGCTCGCCAGCTTGGCCTCGTAGTCTGCAAGGCTTCCCTTTCATTGGGACTGCCACTAACCCTGCATGGGAAAACCACAGTCACAGGTGGCACGGTGCTGCCAATATCTCCCTCTCCCCTTGTCTCTTCCTGAGCAGAGAGGAAGGAAGGAGATGGGAATGAGAAGAAGGGAAGAAAGGGGAGGGAGGAAGGGGAAAAGGGGTAGGGATAAGAGGAGTAAGGATGGGGGAGGAGGAAGGAGGAGGATGGGGAAGAGAAGGAGGAGAAAGGAAGATGGGAATGAGAGGGAGGGAGGAAGGAAGAAGAGAAATTATGAGACGGAGGGAGGGTCTGAGGGAAGTCCTGCCTTATCACTTGGCCACAGCAGTCCTGCTGCCCTCTTGCCATCCCCTTGCCCCCTCTTCTCCTGATTGTCTTGCATCCTATAGCTAAGGTTGCTTTGGCAATAAAGCTGGGTCTCCTTGCAAGGAGAGGGAATGGGTCTCCTTCTGACCCACACACTTTGCCCTCCTGCACACACCATTAGCAACCTGGCCAAGGAGAATGAGCACAGCAACAGCAGCCTCAAGGAGGTAAGCGCAGCTGTGCTGTGCTGTGGGGTCCTGGAAGCTTGAGGGCCAGGCTGGGTGCTGGCCCTCCATTGTCTAGGGCTCTGGGCAGCCCGCACCACCATTTGGGAGTCATTCACATGGCCTGAGAGGGACGGTGAGGCTCCTCTGGTGGACAGGGGTTTGGCACTAACCCTGGTCTTGCTTTTCTCCGCTGGAGACAATAGAACCCCCCCAGGACTACCCAGGCCACCGCAGACACCTGGCATGAGCGATGTTGAGCTGGCCATACCCACCCAGCCACATCCACCCCAGCCATTCCCCCCCTGAGGCCAACCACAACCTCGATGTGGCCCTGGTCTACTACTTGTGTATCAGATTTACTTTTACATGGTTATTGTGTCGAGCAAGTAACAAATACTCATTTGTTTATACTTCTTCATCCACATATGGCCACAATTATTTTGGATAGGTGATTATTTTTTGTATCTCCCTTGAAAGATGGCACCACATCTTGCCATGGTAAAGGCTCTTTTATGCTTTGAGTAAATTAATTCTGTTAGATATGAGGCCAGTTTTAGAAAGTACATTATGTCCTGGTCCACTGCAGTTGAGGAGATCTACCTAGATCAATTTAGTGTTCCAGATCCATAATAGGTTACTGAGCAATATGCTCCCTTTTTAATTCTTTTTACAGAGAAAGACTGTATGTCTATATTTTGCAAATAAGGGAACTCTTCTAGTAACACTTACAGCTTTCTGACAGCATTGAGATGGGAAAGCCCCTCAGGTAATCAGACAGGTTTTAGCTACAGTACTGCAATAAGAAGTTTGTTAGAGATTGGCAGAAATTATGTTTCCTTTCTTAGGGATTTTAATGTAATACAATAAGATGAAAAAAACCCCAGCTACAACTGACTAAAAACAAGCCAAAAACAACTTCTCCAAATATCACTGTCATTATTTAATATAAAGGAAAGGCACGATGTGGAAAATTTCCAAATTATTCTATTTCAAAACACCTGAACTCCATCCTCCCTACATTGCCCAACAACTATACAATTATACTTCACCTTTTAGTAAACAAAAAGTTTTCAAAAGTGGTGGCTAACTCTGGCCACATACTGTCAAATTTTCCAGAGGAAGCATGCTGTCTAGCAACTGGTAACCCAATTGAGAGAACTTTAAGGAGTGAAGAGACTGCAAGTTTCCATGTGCTTTCTGAAGGACAAGCATATTTCAGACTAAGAGGCATCCTTAATGTCTGTCAAAATAAAATATTTACATTGGTTTCAGTAAGATATATGTGTATGAAATATATATATGAAACTCAGCAGTACAGGTAGTCCTCAATTTACAACAGTTCGTTTAGTGACTGTTCAAAGTTAAAACAGGACTGAAAAAGTGACTTATGTCCAGTTTCCATACTTATGACTGTTATAGCATCCCCATGGTAATGTGATCAAAATTCAGATGCTTGGCAATTGACTCATATTTATGATAATTTCAGTGTCCTGGGGTCAGGTGTTCCTCTTTTGTGACCTTCTGACAAGTGAAGTCAATTGCAAGGCCAGATTCACTTAACAAGTTTGACTAATTTAGCAATTATAGTGATTCACTTAACAACTGTGGCAAGAAAGGTTGTAAAATGGGGCAAACTCACTTAAATGTTTCACTTAGCAACATAAATTTTGGGTTCAATTGTGGTCGTAAGTCAAGAACTACCTGTACTTACATTTAAATCCCACTTACAAGCAAGGAAAAAAATAACCTATAAGTTTAGCTGGACTTAAATACATAGTGTAGGTATAGAGGAAAAGAAGTCACAACATATAGCATTTAAGAATGAGTGAAATCTGGGAATTTTTTCAAAGGCATTTCATGTTGGTCTGCAAATTATTGATAGGAAACCAACTCAAATGAATGGACATGCCATTCAGTATATTCACTGATTCACACATGTGGATATTACAAATACTATTTTTCAGGTAATCTCTAAATATGGTAGAAAAATTGCTCATTCTACACTCTGTAGCTCTGGGAAATAAGTGCAAAATTTGAAGGGAGTATGTAAATACCTAACAGTCACATACCAAAAAATAGAGCACCTATGGCTTTTCTTTCATTATGTTCATAAACATTAAAAAGCACATTATGTGTAGGTAGGCTTTTACGTTATTTCAGCTGAACTTTACAAAACAGTAGAAAGACTTAAGATGTTTGAACACTTTGGTCAGCCTCTTCTCTTTCTTATATATAGTAGGTACCACAGATTAAATAAAGACTTGAATGAATTTTGAATTGCAATGCTCTTTAATCTTACATGACTGAAGATTTTATTTCATCCCCCATGAAAGATAATTACATTAATAATTTAAAACTAGATAATGTATTGTTTTTTACTACTATATCTTCATATCCCTCAAATAATACTTGTTATCAGAAAAGGGTTACAAAGAAATAACTAAATGTGATCCACTCTGAAATAAATGATTTTCAAAGAATAAAGATACGGGAGAGTGTCATTCTTGAAATAATAACTGCAAAAACAATAGTAATAAGCCACTCTTAGGCCTTCATGCAAGTTTCACAATCCAACCTCAGATTTGGGAAACAACAATGCAGCTCATTTTAAAGCGTAATCTTAAAATCTATATAAAATATTTACCTTGATAATATTTTGAAGGACTTTTTCATTTACCACAGCTTTGTGACAAGCAGTCTTTTGGTACAGATCTACCACAACTTCTAAAGATCTTTCTGCAAATGGTACATAATTAAGTGCTACCCATTCTGCCTAAAACAAACAAACAACAGATTGTATAAAAGAAAATAAATGGGCCTAGTTTGGTTGCATGCACATTTTTTGAAGATTATCAAAAGAAATCTGATCCATGAATTTAAAAAAAGACATTTCCAGTCCCACACATATATCTAGAATTTTGAATGGCAATTACATTTTGAATCAAAGACACTTTTAAGCACGTGCAATATTGCAGTATATGAAGGAAGAATGTTAAGCATGATCTTTAAAGAATTTTAACTCACCGGTGCAAACAGTTGTATCTATAGTGATTCCATTGTGTTGCATAATAAACAGAATAAGGAAAAATTAATATATTTTTATACATTTTACCTATATCATTCTTCTGGTTGTGTATTATTATTAGTGCAAATGCAGTCAAATCAGTGACACTGAATTTCATAAAATAAAGTATTAAAAGTAAAATATGTGATTTAATATTCAAAGTAAAATGCAAAGTTAGTTTAACCATCTTTGCTGACTAGGACATTTATTTCGGTTTTATAATTTCTTTTCATAGTAGAGTGTCAATATCAAGTAGGAAAGTGACAGGAAAAAAAGAAAACTGAAAAACTTTACATATGCATTTAATTAGTTGGTAACTTAAACATTGGCTAAACTCAGTTCATTGATAATTATAAATTCATGCAAAAGTATATGTAATCTTTTAAAAGTAAAACAGTTAAAACATCTCACCTGATTGAATTTTGCATTGGCAATGTGTTTTGTTTCTAGCTGTCCGTATTGTGGTGGTTTACAGGAAAATTCAACAAAAGCTAACAACTGATCAAAGATAGCAGGATACATTACTTGCATGTTTTCTGAACCTATACATATAGCCTATAAAAACCAATTAAAAATTAATTTTCCAGAAAATATTTAATTCATTGCAAAAATATGAGATATGTATATAATTTTTGATGTATATTTTAGGAATGTGAAATGCTGTAGACATTAGGTTTTTCTAGTATGAGAAAGCTTCATGAACTCTGTCAATGTTACAAAATACGTTGAAGTGATAAAGCAGTCCAATCTATTGAACTAATTCAAAGGATAATTACTTAACCTCTAAATTTTATATTAAATATATTAATTAATCGTTTGTGTGGTAACAATTAAGAAATCAATGAAACTCTTGATTATCTGACATTTGATTTACTTAGATACATACAATAGTAACATTGGAAAATGCAAATCAGATAAAAAGATAGAAGTAGTTAAGTATTTTTGTCAAATTGCACATTATTTTTTATAATTCAGGACAATTGGTCCCTGGGATATCTACAGATTATGGAAAGAATACAATCAAAATTCTATAATAGTAGTGGTGCACATAATACCAAAATAATTGATAAAGAAGAAAATATTTCGAAGGAAGAGTATAGTGATGATAATAATAGTGGAAGGTCAAAACAATCTGATTGGTATGCTTGTTCAAATGATCTGTCCCATTTTATGTAATATTATGTCAGCAAAAAATATTCTGACATAATGGAAAGCTTCAGATAGCTATCACTTCATTTCTGTAACTATTCGAAGAAACAAAAACAAATATTTTTGAAGAGAATAATTTCACAAGTAATAACTAGCTTATTATTAAATAATCTATATATTACAGGTAGTCCTCAACTTACAACCACAATTGAGCCCAAAATTTGTGCTGTTGAGAAATTTAAGTTTTTGCCCCATTTTATGACTTTTAAGTGAGTTTTGCCTCATTTTACGACCACATTTTAAAGTGAATTACAGAGTTCTTAAATTAGTAACATGGTTATTGTATATTGGTTTACCCATTGATTTTGCTTGTCAGAAAGTCGCAAAAGGGGATCACGACCCCAGGACATTGCAAACATCAAAAATGTGTCAAACATTCAAACGTAAATCACCTGACCATGGGGATGCTGCAGTGGCCAGTAGTGTGAAAAATGGTCAAAAGTCACTTTTTTCCATGCTGTTGTAACTTTGGTCATTAAATGCTGTTGTAAGTTGAGGACTACCTGTATTTGAGCATTTGTCAAACATTTATCTTCTAGTTGGCATATGCAAGAAATTGGTTGAAGGTTGAAGGTTTAAAGGTTTATTGCATTTATATGCCGCCCTATTCCCCGAAGGGACTCAGGGCGGCTGACAAACCCAGGAGGGGGGGGGTACAAACAGGTAACACAACAAACAAGATACAGAGAAAAATTAAAAACAATCAACAGTCACACAATTCGAGGGGGGGAAGGGAACTCGTCAACCCCAGGCCTGCTGGAACAGCCAGGTTTTCACGGCTTTACGGAAAGCCTGGAGGGAGGTGAGGGTCGGAATCTCCGCAGGGAGTTCGTTCCAGAGGGCCGGAGCAGCCACAGAGAAGGCCCTCCTCCGGGTAGTAGCCAGGCGACATTGGCCAGTAGATGGAATCCGGAGGAGGCCTAATCTGTGGGATCTAATAGGTCTTTGGGAGGTAATTGGCAGCAGGCGGTCTCTCAAGTACCCAGGTCCAATACCATGAAGGGCTTTATAAGTGACGACTAGCACCTTGAAGCGTATCCGGAGACCAATAGACAGCCAGTGCAGCTCGCGGAGGATAGGTGTAACGTGGGTGTACTGAGGTGCACCCAGAATCACTTGCGCTGCTGCGTTCTGAACAAGCTGAAGTCTCCGAATGCCCTTCAAGGGCTGCCCCATGTAGAGCGCATTGCAGTAGTCCAGTCTTGAGGTCACAAGGGCATGAGTGACTGTTGCAAGTGCCTCCCGGTTCAGGTAGGGACGCAATTGGTGCACCAGGCGAACCTGGGCAAATGCCCCCCTGGTCACAGCCGACAGATGATGTTCTAAAGTCAGCTGTGGATCCAGGAGGACTCCCAAATTGCGAATCCTGTCTGAGGGGCGTAGAATTTCACCCCCCAGCCTGAGCGATGGAATACTTAGCCAATTATTGGGAGGGAAACACACAAGCCACTTGGTCTTGTCAGGATTGAGTGCAAGCTTGTTTACCCCCATCCAGACTCTAACAGCCTCCAGGCACTGCCACATCACGTCAACTGCTTCACTGAGTTGGCACGGGGCGGACAGATACAACTGTGTATCGTCCGCATACTGGTGATATTTTATCCCGTGCCGCCGAATGATCTCACCCAACGGCTTCATGTAGATGTTAAACAGGAGGGGGGACAGGACTGAACCCTGCGGCACCCCATATTTCAGGGGCCTAGGGGTCGACCTCTGCTCCCCAACCAACACCGACTGCGACCTGTCTGAGAGGTAGGAGGAGAACTACCAAAGAACGGTGCCTCCCACCCCCACCTCCCGTAACCGCCGCAGAAGGATACCATGGTTGATGGTATCAAAGGCCACTGAGAGGTCAAGAAGCACTAGGACGGAGGGATGACCTCCGTCCCTGGCTCTCCAGAGATGATCGGTCAGTGCGACCAAAGCACTTTCCGTGCTGTAGCCAGGCCTGAATCCAGACTGAAAGGGATCTAGATAATCGGTTTCATCCAAGGACCGCCGGAGCTGAAAGGCCACCACTTTCTCAACAACCTTCACAACAAAGGGGAGGTTGGAGACTGGACGATAGTTATTTAAAATGGCTGGATCTAGAGATGGCTTCTTCAGGAGGGGTCTCACCACCGCTGTCTTTAATAGAGGGGGAAAGAAGCCCTCTCGAAGGGAGGCGTTAACTATCGCCTGGATCCAGCCCCGTGTCACCTCCTTGCTGTTCGCGACCAGCCAGGAGGGGCATGGGTCCAGTGCACACGTGGAGGCACTCACCGCTCCCATGGTTTTGTCCACTTCCTCAGGAGTAACAAGTTGAAAATCAATCCAAAGATGTTGCTCAAGACCCTCCCCCGGTAGGCTCTGCGCAATTGGAGTCCAGGTCTGTCCGAAGCTGAGCAACTTTGTCCGCGAGGAATTGGACGAACTCCTCAGCTCTACCTCGTAAAGGGTTGCCCGCATCCCTCCCATTTAGGAGGGAGCGGGTTACCCTAAACAAGGCGGCTGGGCACGACTCAGCGGATGCAATCAGAGCGGCAATATAAGTGTTCTTAGCAGTCTGAATTGCCAGAAGGTAAGCTCCGATGCAAGCTTTTAATAGTGCTTGGTCTGACTCGGATTTACTGGCCCTCCAGCGGCGCTCTAGGCGTCTCTTTTGGCGTTTCATCTCCCGGAGGTCCTCAGTGAACCAAGGAGCCCTCCTGGATCCACTGGCTCGGATCGGCCGTAAAGGCGCAATCCGGTGGAGAGCCTCCGACGCTGCTGAGTTCCAAGCAGCAACTAAGGTCTCCGCCGGACTGTGGGCGAGAGTATCAGGCATAACCCCAAGTGCTGTCTGAAAACCCTGAGGATCCATAAGGCGTCTGGGGTGGAACCACCTAATCGGTTCCTCCTCCCTACAGTGGGGGATTGGCCTCCGAAAGTCGAGTCTCAGTAGGAAGTGGTCCGACCATGACAGGGGCAAGGTCTCACTACCCCTCAAACCAAGATCACAACTCCACTGCTCCGAGAGGAATATGAGGTCAAGCGTGTGACCTGCTGAGTGAGTCGGGCCTCGAATTACTTGAGTCAAGCCCATGGCTGTCATGGAAGCCATGAACTGCTCCATCAGAGTGCTCGCCGAGCGAAGGCAGATTGAAGTCCCCAGCACCATAAGCCTGGGGAACTCAACTGCCAGCTCGGCTACTGACTCGAGAAGCGAGGGGAGAGTTGTTGCAATGCTGTTGGGAGGCAGGTATGTTAACAACAAGCCCACTTGACCCGCAAGGTCCAACTTCACCAGCAAGGACTCACACCTGACAAGCTCCGGAGCAGGGATCCTACGAGGAACTAAGGACTTCCGGATAACAATGGCCACTCCCCCACCCCTTCTCTGGGGTCGCGGTTGGTGAAGCACCTGAAAACCCTCTGGGCACATTTCAGTGAGGGGGACTCCTCCCTCCGGGCCCAGCCAGGTTTCAGTAATACATGCCAGGTCTGCCCTCTCGTCTAAAATTAGGTCCTGGACGAGGGGAGCCTTGTGAACCACAGACCTGGCATTTAGCAACAACAACCTGAGACCAGGGTCCTGACTACTCACGCCATCTGGCCTTGGAGTGGAACTAGTAGGGCCAGAAGAAGGGATCCCTATGACGTAGGGAACCCTTTTCCCCCGGTAATGGCTCGCCCTAAAGTTCCCGCCATATCTGCCCCTCCCCGTTATGACCCTAATGTTCTGGCCCACTCCCGCGTCTATGGTCCCTCCCCCTTCCCCCCTGGCCACCAGGTTCACCGGCAGGCCCTTTGACACAAACATCTGAGGACGGGATTGGGCCTAGGCCCCCCTAACACTTCTGCAAAGCACTCAGTGCAGGAGGTACCCAGCTGTGCTCCCGATCCACACACACATACACACACATACGATCAGTCAATCCCCACGAACAAGTTAAAAACAAGGGAACAGCAATATCATCAATAAAAGTGGTCCATGATGATTGTTGAGTATCTGCTTAGAAAGAGCATCTACCTGTATTTTGGCTGTTATTATGAGTTATCTGACAGTGCATAACTTATTAGAACAGTACAGTATCGCCAAGTTATAGGGAGAAGGTATGTTCTATGAGCCAATGGCTATTCCATTTTTGAATGCAGCAGCTAGAGTGGCATTATGGGATGATGTGGAGGATATTAATGATTTATATTTTGAAGCATAAGATTTCGCTCCCTAGTTATCTGTATTTCTTTTACAACAAAAATTGAAGCATTAGAACTGAGGTTGTTTTTAATATTTTATATCTTGAATCCAGAATCAAAATATGATAAACATTCTGCATTTTTGATGACTAATTTCATGTAACTCTTGCCTTTACTCTGTATATTTATATTCTAGATAATGGGCAGCTTTGAGTCTTAAGTCAGATTTTTCTTTTAGCTTGGATTGTTTTCAATCAAAATAATTTAAATCAGCATATATAAGAACTTCATTTATTAAATGAAGACTTCTACTTCTTAAGTGATACTATACATCTTACTACTAAAGCAGGGGTCCCCGACACCCATGCTAGGAACTGGGCCGCATAGCTGGAGGTGAGTGATGGGTGAGCAAGTGAAACTAAAACCACCCCCACCCCTCCCAAGCCGATGGAAAACTTGTCTTCCACAAAACCGGTCCCTGGTACCCAAAATATTGGAGACCACTGCACTAAAGACTGTACTTTTTTCAGTTAATTGGTGTATTTTTATACTGTTTTGTTTTACATGTAGATCTCCATTTCCTTGTACCCATTGTTCATATAGAGACCATGTCTTAAAAGCATTTCTGTATATTAAAAAGCTATAATCCATGATATTTTTGAAATTAAATATTGGAGTATAAAATTATAAATGGAATATATAAATAGCAAATAAAAAAACCAAAGTGGTAAACCAAAATAAAACCCCTAGACCAATATAAATAAATAAAGTTAAATAGCTTCTTGGTATGGTTAGTACAGTTACTTTTCATCAGTGAAAATAAAATGCCTAGTTAAATAATTTAGTTCTGGAATATGACTTAATGTATTCTTTTATATACACTAATAATAAAAAATGGAAAATGCTTAATCCAGTTAACAGATTAAATGTAGCGTTGCATAGAGTATTTACATCTGTATTATCTATCTATCTATCTATCTATCTATCTATCTATCTATCTATCTATATCTTGCTTTTTCTTTTGGATTAAATACTATTACGTATAATGAGAGAAAAAGTAAACAATAAACTACAGAAATTAAGATAAGGGTGAGAAACATAGCTCAATTAGTTTACACTACTGCCATTTATTCTACCTCTTTAAACCTTTCTGCCCTTCAAACCATCATTACTTCAAGTCCCTCTGGGAATAGGGCGGCATAGAAATGCAATAAATTAAATCAAATTAAATCAAATTATGTTCATACACTGCCTTTCATACAAAACACTTTAAAAGTTCCATCTTTGTCTTTTTGAGGATTTCAGTAATTCCAATTTACTCATGTTTGTCTTTTCTTTTAACCCATCGTTATATATGTATTTTGTGGCTCTATACTAATTCATTCTTTCTATATATGTAAATTACCTAAACTTACTTTTTTATATTTGTCAGTCATTTTTATATTTAATCACCTCTAGTACCTCACAAATTTTTTGTTGATCCCATCTCTTCTTGTTGTCATATTTTAATGCATTTCTATTACGTTTAAGTTATTTTTATGTTTCTCTTGACCTACTAAACTTTAGTACCTCTAATTTAGAGACTTCCAAGCCAATATATTGTTGTTTATAGCTGATTAATTACCACATGTATACTGAGAGACACTCAGGATGTTTAGAGGTTGGATGAACTCTGTCTCTAAGAAATTAGGGGCAAAATATTGTGACCATGAGCCCAACTGAGTTCTGAAGCAGGAATGAGCCAGACCTGTTCCTATTTGCTGCCTCATCATCTTGACTTGCATTTCTTTTTCTGATTGTTTTTAGTGGACAAGCAAATACACCCTGGACAGAGCTACCCATACATGTTAATATGCCTGCAGATAGCAATAGGAAAAGGCTGAAAAACTCTGGTGTCCTTGACATAGGAATGAAATCTCATTGGTTTATTCAGTATACAATTATAGAGTGTTTTCCAATGTTAAGTACATTCTGCTTAGGGCCATAAGCCTTTATATTTTACTCCTAAACCAAATAAGTTTTCAATGTCCTCACAGAAACGTAGGGGAAGCAGAGTTCCTGTGCTTAATGAATACACAGCATTTCATATATCATAATCACACACAAACACACACAAGCACACACATAAAAATATGCTAGACTCATTTGCATTGTTGCAAAAATTATTCCGAACTACTTCTTCCCTGAAAAAAACAAACCTGTTTCAGGACTAAAATCCTTTCCCCAAAATGCAGAAATAAACATTTCTGAGTTTGAGCATTAATTTTTTTGTATCAATCTTTTTGTATCAACAACATTGACAGAATACTTGTTTAATATAGACACAAGCTAATGAGAACCCATTCTCGAAGTTAATTTTTATATAAAAATATATATTAGAAAACAAAAAGGAATTATGAAGAAATTATAATTATATAAGCAGCTGGTAACATTAATTGGTAGTATAAATATTTTTAAAAAAAGAAATAATGAATATGAATCCCACTGAAATCAGCAAGATTTCAGTTGCGTATTGGCAAGCTTCATTAATTTCACTGAAACTTTATTGGATGAGAATTACACTGATCAAGATCTATCAATTTAATCTATATTTTACATGTACATTACATTTTAAATGCATTACAGCATCTGTGAATTAATTTGATTGGTATTTTTAAAAAACATTTTCTTGATTCAGAAAATATGTACTGAATATAATGTTAAAGAACTTTAAGGACTGGTAGGATCTAGCAAGAGAGCAGTCTCTGCTATTGGAATATTCTTCCCCTGGAGGTGAAGCAGACAGCCCCCCCTCCACTATCCTAATTTTCTGAAAAGCAGTTAAAACATGGCTTGGTGTCCTAGCATGAGAAGCTCAGAGAAGCACACAGCTGTGGGGTTGGTTCAGTGTGGGTTTCAATTTTTTTTACTACTGGTTCTGTGGGCATGGCTTATTTTGTAGGCATGGCTTGGCGGTCATATGACCAGGTAGGAGTGGTTTGGTGGTCATGTGACCGGGTGGACGTGACCAATTTAGCCATCCATTTTGCCAATTTAGCAGTCAATTAAACAATACACAGCAGCCCCCTTTTCTATTCTTTTTAATACTGCATTAAGTTTTTGCTTTAGGTTTTTTTTTTCTAAGGGGGAGAGGTTGGCAAAGCCTGGGGATTGCTGGGAATTTCTCCTGTGTCAGGTTCCGAAAGGTTAATGAAAACAGCCAAACACAGAAATGGTTTGTAAATGCAGTTTGTATTCTTCCTCCGGCACGAACTGACCAACAAAGCACTATGGCAATGAAGAAAAGAGCTGCCACCTGATGCTCCCCACCACCTTTTATAGTTACTTGGTAATTAGGATAAACTGCACCCCACGCGTGTGCACACCCATCCCCTTGTGAGCCAGAACGAAAACCACCCGGCAATTAATCATGGATTGTTTTCCGTCAGTTATCAATAGCTTTGTAGATTACTCAGCTGGAGGGAAACTTGGTGAGTCTTGGCAGCTGGCCCAGTTTTCTCCCCTGAATGGCAGCTCCAGGCCTCTGGGCTGGCCGGAGCTAACATGCGGCCCCCTACCATGGAGACAGCATTTGGGGAGCTAAAAATTACAGTCAGTTAGTCAAAGGACCCCTTCCCCCTGGTTTGTGGGATGTCTGCGGTAGAATCTCGCTACCAGGTGGGGAGCCCTACAGTTCTTGCTATGAACCCACGATGCCTCCGACAGGGGATAACCTTTCCATAAAACAAGGTATTGTAACCATCCCCTGTGCCACCTGGTATCTAGTACATCTTGCACTACATAGTGCTGTTCCCCATCTACAGTAACCGGGGCTGGCGGCCGTAGCGGGTCTCCTCTGACACTCTGTGTTAGACGCACCAAAAAACCAAGATGATATAAGGTCTCCTGCTGGAGCAGGGGGTTGGACTAGTTGACATCTGAGGTCCCTTCCAGCCCTGGATTGCTGTGCTGTTTCAAAAGATCCTCTAAAGCTGCGTCTATTGCCAGGTTTGTAGTCCTTCCTTCCTCTCCTTTTTCTTTCCCTCCCTCCCTCTATCCATTCATCCATCCATATCTCATTCACTTTCCCTTCCTTCTTTCTCCCTCCCTCCCTCTTTCTTTCTCCCTTCCCTCCCTTTCTTTCTCCTCTCCCTCCCACTTTTTCTTTATTTCTTCCTTCCCTTCATTTTCTCCCTTCCATCCAACTTTTTCTTTCTTTCTCCCTTCCCTTCCCTTTCTCCCTTCCCTCCCTCCCTTCTTTCTTTCTTTCTCCCTCCCTCTTTATTTCTCCCATCCTCCTTTATTTCTCCCTTCCCTCCCCCTTTCTTCTTTCTTTCTTTCTTTCTCTCTCTCTCTCTCTCTCACTTCCTTCTTTCTTTCTTTTTGCTTCCAGGGGGCTGTTGGGAGGATTGCTAGACACCTCTGTGCCCTGTTTTGGGCCTAGCAGGCCTCCCTGAAGCCCCCTGGGAGCCATAATGGAACTTGTGGGGATTCCTGTAAGGGGCAGGGGAAGGTAAGGTTATGAGCCCGGGGTGTGGTGCAGCAAGCTCCGGGGGGGGAGGGGGGGAGGCTAGCACAACTTACCTGTTGGCAGGAGGAGGCAATTCAGTTGGGGCGCATGGCAGGCACCATGTGGGAACTGGGAAGGCAGCTTAGGCAGGCAAGCCACCTGGGAGATGAGGAGTGATTGGGTGGGGTGGGTGGGTGGGGCGAGTGACCGGGGACCGGTTGGGGGGCATGGCCAGCCTGCTGCCAATACCGGTTCTGCGACCCAGGCCCAATTTCCATTACCAGTTCTCCTGAACTGGTGCGAACTGGTAGGAACCCACCTCTGGGCTGGTTAGTCTCTGAAACACCTTTTAACTAATTTTAATATGTCACCTCTTAAATTTTTAACTTTTAAATATACTGTTTTATATTTTAACATTTTATTGTATGCTGCCCAGAGTCCCTATCTGAGGGATAAATGTGAAAAAATAAATACATAAATAATAAATTAAAAATGTAACATTAATCTTTGTTGTGATAATTTTTTTGAATAAAAATACTGAGCAGACACTTGAAACAGTATTTCTTTCAAGATGTATGAAAATTATGTTAAGTAATTAAAGTTAATTATGGTTATTAACATATAAGGCGATGGATGACAGCATAACAGAAATTGAGTGCTTTTCATAAAGTATTTAAAATTTGTGTTACCTTTTGTAAGACATCTAAAGCCGTAAGTACAGCTTCTTGCAAACTTGTTAGAACTGCCTCAGTATATGATGGTAAGATGAAAGGAGATGCATCAGAACTGATTGGAACAGAGATTGCACCATGTAGAATGACGCCTAGTTTTTGGAGATCATCCATACTGAAACCTGTTTTAATGTGTTGATAAAGGGCTGGAAATATCTGTATTAAAGCTGTAAGAAAAGGCTGGCTGGGAATAAAAGTCATTTTATCAAAAGAAAGTGGGGGCTTTGTACTTTCTGAACCAATTCTAAACCAACTGTTCCATGCAGCCCACCAAAGATCCAAGTCTTCAATTTCATCAGTTATCACAGGGGGCTCAATTGCACTACATTTTCCAATTCTTTCTCCTAGAGAATCAGTTCTCATAAAAGATCTTCCAAGGCCAGTGGCAGTCATTGAGCCTATGAGGACAGGCACAGGAACATTAATAGCAGGTGGTGTATCAGGTTTTTCAGTTTCTCTAACTGGAGATACAATTTGTAAGATTTCCTGAAAGCTTTTCAAAGCAGCCAAAGAAACCTCATTGTTTTTGCTGAGTGCAGCTGATTGAATGTGATCAAGAAGAATATCCCAAGCTTCAGAAAAATCTCCTATTAGGGAAAAAGAAAGCTCAGTAAGATATTACTATGATATATATTAAAAATAGCTCACTGGTTAGAGAAAAATTGAGTTGTTATAAAGTATGCAAAATAAGATACATTACACTACTCTCCAAGGAGGTGTGAAATTTCACTAGCCACTCTACCTCCATGGACACCATCCCAAATCTACTGCCCAATCCACTATTAAACAATACAATTCAAATTTTATTTCAGGAGAAGTCCTCTGTCAATTAAAGCTTAATTTATATTATTTGTGTCATTTTACCACATTTGTATCATTACATAACAGTGTGTGATATAAATTTACAGATAGCCCTTGCTTAACGACTACTTGTTCAGCAACCATACAAATTTATGCTGGTGCTGAATGAATTGTTCTTTATTAGTTCTCATGATTATGATCAAGATCCAGATACTTGGTGACTACCTTACAACACTGCAGTATCTTGCAATCCCGATTGCCATTTACTCCCTTTATTACTATCTTTCTACAAGCAAAGTTAATGGGGAAACTGGTAGGAGGTTGCAGATTATAATCACATGACACTGCCCTTAATGCAATGGGATTGTTTGACAAGAGCAAGAACTTCCATCATTAAGTGGTTGATTACGTGAAATTGCACTTTACAACCATGTCACCTAGCATCAGACATTCAGTCCTAATTACCTTTGTTAAGTGAAGACTACCTGTAGATAAACGATGAAAATGTAAAGGAATCATATGAACTAATTCAAAAACAGTGGACTCTGGTACCTTGGGATGCTGTTTTGATATAAAGTTTTTGGTTGCACTTGAAATTCATTAAATTCAGATCCAATTAACAATAAGGAAACAGAGATTTTTTGTCATAAAAGGAAATTACTTTTCAATTAATGCAGAATCAGCAAGAAAATCTTATGACATAATGAAGTAAATAAATTAACCAAATTTGTATTAAAAATAAGAATTATAAATATAATCAAGATGAAAATTAAATTTCTTATTCATGCAAAATACATCTGCAGAACTAAAATGTCTATATAAAAACCCTGTCTTGAACATAAATAAGAATCCACTGTACCTAAGGACTGCAACAAATACCGCCTCGTGTTGAATATTCTAGCTACTCCAGCCAATGTTAGTACCCATGTCTCAGCCCACTGTTTCTCTGCTGTATCTCGTGAATGGTGAATGAGAATGTTACCACCACCAGATTCAATCTTCTCTTTATCAGCAGTTGTAGAAGATTCCCGCACTCTATCCAGCAAATGAAAGAGAACCTACAAAACATTTAAGATCTTTAAACTAATATCTAATTAATAAATAAAAATATCAGCAAATGTCTTTTCTGTGAATAATTTGTAATTGGTATTTTATTTTATTTTACTTCTAATCAGTTTTGACTTCTCTCTGAACTAGTCCCTGCAATTTTTTGGGCAAGATTTGCAGAAGAGATTTTCCATTTTTCTTCCTAGGGCTGAGAAAGAGGGACTGGCCCAAGATTACCCAGTTAGCTTCATGCCTAAGACAGGCTCACCATGTCACAATTTCTAGCCTGATGTATTAACCACTTCACTAAACTGTCTCTCATTTTAATTTTACTGCAATATAATTTCAAGTTAAGTTACCACCTTTGATACAGATTTAAATGTTTCAACAAAGCTAGCTTCTTTAAGCACTTTTCCTTTGAAATGGAGTAGAATTTCAAAACATTAATTATAATAAAACAGCTGTTGCTTATACTATAATAAAGAATTAGAATTATATTAGGCCACTTTCTAATTTCACTGAATTCTAAAAACATGCTCAAGTGAGAATATTGATTCTACTAACTAGGGACTCAAAACTCAAAATTGACTTAGATAAAAAAAGAGAAAGAAAGGAAAAAAAAAGAAAAAAGTGAAGAGGACATTGTATGAGAGAACATTATCTGAATGAGAGGACAGCAATCAGTGATTTTTGCCATCTCTCTAGTTCAGCTACATGGTTTGCTTAATTGCTATGTTTCTCAGCAACAATTTTGCTAGAACCAATTGCAGTCCCTAAATAATATATATTATTGGTTTCCATAAACAGTATTTAATTGCAATCCAATACAGTAATTTGATGATGAGCAAGAAGCAGTCCACATAGTTTTCTTTGACTTTTCCAAGCAAAAACTTCAATTTTCAAGAAGCAAGTAGTTGACTTTTCAACAGTATGACTCAATCTTCTAATTCTATAAACTATATTAGATTTTTTACCTGTTGATAGAAATAACTAATCTCACTTTTTAGCAAATTATACCCATATTTTTCATATATGTAAGAAAAACTTTCTGGCGTGTCAGAGCATTCCTCTCATAATTTACAGTTTCTAACTTAGGTGGGATGCAAAAAGAGAACATAATAAATACAGCTGAAAAAAAGTGAAGTATTACAGCATCTTTATTTATATGTTATAATCAGTACATTCAGAAAGTAATAAGATCCCCTTGACTTTTGTAAATTTTGTTATGCAGTCTGATTCTACAGTTGTTGAAATTAATTTTTTCTCATTAATCTATATTCAGTACCTCACAATGACAAAGTAAAAGAAGAATTTTAAAAATGTCTGTAAATTTATTAAAAAGAAAAAACTGAAATATCAAATTATCATAAGTATTCAGACCCTTCACTCAGAACTTTGCTGAAGCACTTTTGGTGGCAGTGACAGCCTCCAATCTTCTTGGGGATGATGTGACAAGCTTTGCACACTTGGATTGGGGGATTTTCTGTCATTCTTTCTTGCAAATCCTCTCCAGCTCAGTCAGGTTGGATGGTGACCATCAGTGGATAGTCATTTTCAGTTCTCTCCAGAGATGTTCAATAGGGTTCAAATCAGGGCTCTGGCTGGGCCACTCTAGGACATTCACAGGTTGTCCATAAGCCACTCCTGTGTTACCTTGTCTGTGTGCTTAGGATCACTGTCATGTTGGCAAGTGAACCTTTCGCCCAGTCTGAGGTCCTGAGTGCTAGGGAATACATTTTCATTGAACATATCCCCGTACTTTGCTCCATTCAGCTTTCTCTCAATCCTGGCCAGTCTCCCAGTCCCTGTTGCTGAAAAACACCCCCAAAGCATGATGCTGCCACCACCATGCTTCATTGTAGGAATGATGATGGGCAGGTGATAAGCGATGCCTGGTTTCCTCCAGACATAACTTTTACAATTGAGGCCAAACAGTCTTGGTTTCATCAGACCAGAGAATCTTGTTCCTCACAGTCTGAGAGTTCTTCAGGAGCTTTTTTGCAAACTCCAAGCAGGCTTTCATGTGTTTTGCACTGAGGAGAGGCTTCCGTATAGCCATTCTGCCATAAAGCCCAGAGCTGTGGAGGACTGCAGTGATGGTTGTACTTCTGGAACTCTGCCCCATCTCCACACAGAATCTCTGGAACTCAGTCAGTGTGACCATCAGGTTCTTGGTCACTTTACTAAAACCCTTCTCCTCCAATTGCTCAGTTTGACCAGGCAATCATATCTTGAAACAGTCCTGATTGTGCCAAACTTCTTCCATTTGAGAAATATAGAGGCCACTGTGCTCTTAGAAACTTTCAGTGCAGCAGAAATTTGATTGTATTGTTCCCTAGATCTGTACCTTGCAATAATCCTGTCTCTGAGGTCGCAGGCAGTTCATTTGACCTCATGGCTTTTGCTCTGTTACAGTATGCATTGCCAGCTGTGAAGCCTTCTACAAAGAGGTATGTGCCTTTCAAATCATGTCCAATCAATTTAATTTACCACAGGTCAACTCTAATCAAGGTATAGAAACATGTTAGCAATGATCAAGAGAAATGGGAGGCACCAGAGCTAAATTACAAGTTTTGTTGCAAAGGATCTGAATACTTATGCCAATGTGATATTTTAGTTTATTTTTTAATAAATTTACAGATATTTCTAAAATTCTATTTTCACTTTGTCATTATGGAGTACTGAGTGTAGATTAATGAGAAAAAATGAATTGAAACAACTGTAGAATCAGGCTGCAGCATAACAAAATTGACAAAAGTGATGGGGGTCTGAATACTTTCTGAATGCATGTATATGATAAATCATTACAAAATACATGTTGCAAATACAGTCAAATGTAATGCACAGGCTTGGAAAGATTGGTGAGAGAAAAAAATTGGTACATGTCCAAATGTGCATTTTAAAATCTAATAAAAAGGATATGTTTGTCTTATATTTATATAAAAAACAACTGGGATCAAGCATATTGTAAGAACAATATTATTACATATAAACATCAGTACCTTCCATATAACTGTATGCCATGTTGAATGCTGAAGTAAAGTTCCATGAGCACCAATTGTAGAGAATAGAGTCTGCCCGGCACTTTTTCTAACTGCAGGGCGTGGATCTACACAGAGTTCCCCGAGCTTGGCATATAGGCAAAGCCAGAGGCAATCGAATGGTGGTGCCGGATGGAAGGGACGATTCAATGTTATCCCGTTTTCTTTTGCTTGCTTCTGTAACACTGATTCTTCCTTGTTTAATTCCTTTTCAATAATTTCACTTCTTTGGAAGAAATAGTCTGAAATATTCCACTAGAAAGCAAAAAATATTTCTTTGTAAATGACTTCTGAACACAAAGAAGAATGGCAATCCTGCACTGGAAATGTAAAAAAAAAAACCCAATGAAAATGCACAATATATATTTTATAAATTATAAACAAATTGTTCTGAACATTTAGCTATGCTGTACCTTGATATTATTTTTAGGCACCAGTTATGATGGATTAATGCATGTAGGCATTTTGAGGAACTATTGTTAGACATATCCTTCTTAAATACATGATTATTAGTTTGAATACTTAAAAAATATTATAGAACACTGGCATTTCCCTTTTTAATGAAACCAGTAAGATGACAAAGCAGGTCTTTTAGCCAAATTCCCACAGAAATGGAATTTCATCAAACCTATTTTTGTTTGGAAGTGAACTATTTTCTTTAAAAAAAAATCATTGAAGTATTTATAAGTATGCTTTAAATGGACTAGCTCCAATTTTAATCAGGTTGTTGATATTTCACAAAATATGTCCTACTTTGTATAGTAAAAAATAACACTTAAAATGGCAACTGTGCCTGCTATTTTATACATAACACGATATTTTATATATCATAATATATTTTAAGTTCAGTGAGTTTTATTTCAATGATACAGGTATATGTACAGTACTTGGATGCCCTATTATATTAACAGGTACAACGAGGAGTAAGTAAAGCTTGTGGTTACTATAAGAGAATGTTACAGTGTATATTAGTGCATTAATGTGTTAGTATATTAATGATTGATATGTTGGTGAATTCCAAATTAATCTCTCTTTAGTTAGATCTAAAAATGTGCTACCTAACTCTTATTGTTAGGTTCTATACTTTCACTGTATTAATATACTAGTGATAGTTTAAAATTGGTAGCTGAACTATTATATTTAACTTTTCTTTTAAACTTGTGCTATGGCTCCCTGCTGGCCATAATAAGAATACTTATTGTTAACATTTATTTGCCAAACACTTTTATAACTCCAGAAGCAATCTCTAACATGATTTAATTTGAATTATTTATAGGAAAGTGAAAGAATATCAATTTAAACCTTCACATAAAAATCTACATATTTAGGGAGTAAAAATAACAATAAATCAAGCCTCACCAAAAGACCAATTGATGTTAAACTGATGTTTAGTTCTTGGTTGTGAAGCCCAAAACTTCCAGCAACATCTACTACAATCTGTAGGCAAGTACATGGCATTGTTGGCAAAAAGTCAGTCACAACCAACTGGAGACACTGGAATGCAGTCCGGATTAGAGACTCTCTATTAACAAAATAAATAGTTATTTATAAATAAGAATTATGATACAGGTGGTGCTCAACTTATGATCAGTTGTTTAATGCCCATTTGAATTTACAATGGATTTAAAGAAAGTGATCTGTGACCTATCCTTAAAGTTATAACTCCTGATGCCCCATGGTCACATGATCATATTTGTTTAGTTATTTATTTATTTAAACTTATAAAGGTTGAAAGAAGTGCATGGGTTTGCATTATAATACACTGGCTGAAACTTATTCTTCCCTATAGATTTGAATCATATCCTTATGGTGGATAGCTATAAAACAACTAAGACTATTTCATTAAAACTCCAAAATCTTGGCCTCTTCAAGGAGGAGTTCCTAATAATGGACTGTGAATGTGTATTTAATGCATCTAAACATAGTATTAAAGATCAGGAAATCCAACAGGAGCTGTCCGCTTTACCCAAGAATGTTTTCTTGAGCAGATAAGCCTCTCTTCATAAACCAGTGAACTGTTCCTAAATTTTGGAGGGCACTAACTCTAGATGTGACTCTCTGTCCATAGCAGTTCTGGAGGGCCAATACAAAAAAGTTCCATATGAGTTGAGACTGTGTCCCTGTAGACAAGGGGGTCATTAAAACCACGTCCTGCTGTATTGCACCCTCTACAAGATCTCATCTTCAAGGACTCATCTTAACGTCTTAACTGATACAAAAATCTCCATAATTCTGATCCTTTTTATGCACATGTCAACCCTGAAGTGAGCTGACTGAGGCCATCTTGGAGGCTTCAGGGTTGCCACAAGAAAGAAGAAGGGATAGGGAAGGGGGAAATAGATAGCTGGGATTTTATAGTCAAAACAAAAATTTTTCCTGTGGAAAACAAGGACATTCCAATAGGTGGCTGAGGAGAAGAGGATTGGAATAACCATGACGAGCACCTCAATTGGACAATGTGACTGATGACTTGGGGAAAGGGGGGAACTTTTACTTTTTTAATTAAGTGAAAGCCATGGGAACCTTTAGAGTCGGTTTTCACTAGTAATGCCAATATGATGTATCCAATAAATCATTCCTTGAGGAATCTATCTCCCTCGGAATTCTGCTTTCTTTGGGTGAATTACTTGGAATGCTGACAGTACAGCTACTATTGGATCAGTATAATATAGTTTCTTTGATTGTAGTTAGATTTTGCTATAATGTCTGTAAAATTACACAGACATGGTTACCCATTAATAATTTCACCATCAATTATTAATAAGTTCACCCTCAATTGTAATATATTACTAAGTCCTGTCCTATAGGGGTAAGGTTAAAGCCTAGGGATTTTATTTAATGTATTGGATTGTGTTGGTAGAAATGTCAGCCTCCAATTTTACCATTTTTGGTTTTAGTTATTGGTGGTACCCTACTAGAAGTGTTAAGTATTGTAAATAGAATAAATAAATAAAATACACTTACCCTTGATCACTTCTAATTGCTCCCATAACTCCAAGTACCAAGGGCCATCCAGGCCCCAGACTGTCCCCTTGGCTTTGCAAAATCTGTAAAACGCATTCCAATTGCTTGAGTCTAATATCAGGGTGACTGATATTTGACAACTCTTTCAGTGGGTTTAGTAACAACAGCTGAAGCCTCTGGGGAAAAAAAAGAAATGAAAATATTATTCATTCAAAGAAAGTAACAAAATAACTAGTAATGGAAAGATAGTTACTCTCATCAGTGCCATGCTTGGAAACACCACTTCTAAGTGTAGGAAATATGTTTTCCTCTAGGATTGAAAACAAACAAGTGGAGAAAAGTTACTTACCATACTAATGACTAGACTGATCTACACCCAACTTTGTTAACTATTCTATAACTATCAGTTTTATTTAAGGAGACTTTATCATATAAATAGCAATAGGCAGACTTCGTACCTCTAAATTATGGAGACGATCCTTTGTAGCTTTAAGACATTTTAAACTCCTCTCATAATATTAATATATAGGGCCACATCTTCTAACATTTGGTAATATCCGGTAACAATATAATCACTAGTGAATTGATGTCATGATATATATTGTATATGCCATAACTTGCTCATTATGCATTTTTATTCCATCTGGGCTGCAATCCTCTGTCAACTAAACTAGGTTTTCTTTGGAAAAGTCATGTACAGGGCTATTTATCAGTGCATCATTACTCAGTCCAATAAACAGATAATTTCCTAGGAAACCCATTGATTAGCAGAACAACATTATAATCAAATAACATGGCATTGTAATTCTAGTTCTACTCTATTTATAACTAAATTGGAATACAATTGCAGAAAACAATTTATACTTCTTACTCAACATCATTATCAATTAAGCTACTAATTATTTTTTAGCATGCTAATTTACCTGGTTCTGAGAGAGTGAAGGGTCATGGTTAAATGTCAATCCGGCTTTGATGAGAGACGTTAAAGCTTCTGCTCCCCATTCCCTCATCCTTGAGTTTGGATGTTGGCAGACCTACAGTCAGAATGCACATTAATAAATATTCAGCACTCTATGTTGCTTTTCAGTCTATAAAATCATTGAAAGAATGCTAATGTCTATCCTGATCATTATAAACCACTCGGTTTATACATAAGCATAGCAGTTGTTGCATTATTAGCAAGCAAAATGCTTCGTATTTCTTATTTTAAAAAACTATATTAAATATGGAAAATTAAGAGCATATTTACTAGTGGAGTAATAATATCTTTACATGTTTCATATTTTACTACATTCTTTACCCAATTCTGATGATTTGCATGGTTGTAGATTTATGTGTTGTGTCATCCTATCTTATAAAATGCTCATTCTTCTTATATTAAAATTCATCTCTTTGAAATCTGCTTATATTAAAATTTGTATCTTAGAAATGTCAGTTTGGTTTGAAATATTATTTTCCAACATCACAATGTGATAATTCTACATTAGAAAAAGATCAGCTAGTAAATAAGTAAGACATACTTGCAAGGCATGCTTACCTTCTGAATTAAAAAAATTAGGAAGCAATAAAGGAAAAGGGAAAAATATGAATGTAAGGCAAGCAATAAATATTAGAATAACAAAACTACTGTATTTTTCAGAGCATAAAACACACTGCTGTATAAGAAGCACCTTAATATTTAGGGGGGAAAACAAGAAAAAAATAATTCTGCCTCTGTCTATCAGCATTAGGATCAGTGGCATCCTCACTTCAATCGGATTTTGATAACGAGCAGCACAGATCTTTTTATCCATTTAAAACAAACCCTATCAGCCTACAGGCACTTAACTGGAGTGAGTAGGGTGGGGGATGATTTTCATGGGGGCAGAAGTGGGACTTGGCACTGAAGGCTCTGCCCCCGAGACACCCCCTTCTTCCTACCTATAGCAGTAGATGTTGAAAGCCTGGTTTTCTCACAGCAAGGCCCGATAGAGAAGCAACACTTCAGTCCTCCTGCCATGTCGTAAACATGGTGCCGGGCTTCCCGGCAAGCCCCATGCGCTGCCTCGGTCGGAGCCTGATTCCGCAAGCATCCCAGGAAGCGTGGAGGTCTGGACGGTTGTGAAGTGGGCTCTGCGCAGGAGGTGTAAGGCAAGGCAGCTAGCAGCTCTGCCTGCCCCTTCTCCAGATGGCCCAGGTGAAGGGCAGTCACCTTCTCCTGGCCCAGGAGGAAAGAGATGAGTGTGCAGAGGAGGAGGGTGGGCGGCTCTACAATGTGCAACGGGGAACCGGGGAGGAAAACATTTTCAAGTGGCAGTGCCGGCTGTATGCCCTGTTTTTGGATTTGGGAAGGGGATCGCAGCCCTGCCTCCTGAAAATATTTTCCTCCCCGATTTGGGCGAAGGCCAAAAAAGTGGCTAACTGCCTGAAAAACACCATTCCAGGCGACGGGGATTGCCAAAAACGAGCATCACTTTTTCGGTTTCCACACGCCGAAACCATTGCTCCCACGTTTTCATGAGGGCAAGCAGCTCCGTGAATTGCATCGGGGAATTGGGCCAATGGACTGCAGTGACTGGAGAGGGAGACATTTCGCTTTCGGGGCTTCTGCTCCACTCGGCTCCCGGGTGCCAAGAAGGGTTAGGCAGTGGCAGCGGCGGCTCCTCACATTGCTGGGGAGTGAAGTCAGCATGGCCATTGTCTCCCCTGAGCTGCCCTCTCGCTTGCAGGAGGAGGAGGAGGGTGGCATAAAGCAACGGCATCTTAAACCAAAGCCTCTGAGTAATTGGGAAAGAAAGTCGCACTTTTTGGGTGGCAGTTTTTGGAAGGTTCCAAGCGCGGCTTTCTTTCCCAGTTACTCAGAGGCATTGGATAAAGTGGCTCTCCTTTCTAGTCACCGCCGCCCATTGGCCTGATTCTCCGATGCAATTCGTGGAGCCACTTGCCCTCATGAAAACGTGGGGGCAGAGGTTTCAGTGTGCGGAGACCGAAAAAGCGATGCTCATTTTTGGCAATCCTCGTCACCTGGAATGGTGTTTTTCAGGCAGTTAGCCATTTTTTTTGGCCTCTGCCCAATGGGGCGTATAGCTGGCACTGCTACCTGAAAATGTTTTCCTCCCCGGTTCCCCGTTGCTCATCACAGAGCCGTGTACCCTCCTTCTCCTTCTCCGCAGATTCACCTCTTTCCTCCTCGGCCAGGAGAAGCTGACTGTCCTCCACCTGGGTCATCTGGAGACGGGGTAGGCAGAGCTACTAGCCGCCTTACCTTAGCACCTCCTGTGCAGCACCCGCTTTGCCAACCGAGTCCCAATCTCCATGCTTCCCCAGGCCGCTTGGGGTCCAGTGGGTGGATGGGAGGGCCTACCTTCGGACTATAAGAAGCATCCAGATTTTCACCCTCTTTTTTTGGGGAAAAAGGTGCGTCTTATACTCCGAAAAATACTGTAAGCTTTATATCATTATAGATCTGATGCATAACATTTCCAGAAGTAATATAATGGCTGAAATGTCAGCCCTATCTGGAAAGATTTGAATTGAAATATTGGTTCAGTTGTGTTGCAATGACTTGTCATAGCTGCCAAGTCTAACCTATTTCCCAGATTTGTTCAATAATGAAACTGGGGAATATTATCAGCATATAAATACTAAATAACAATACAAAATATTGGTGTAGCATTGTAGTTTAAAATATGGAACTAACCTATTTTTCAAACTGAATTCTACTACTCCCCCACTTCCTGAGCTTGCCAGCCTAGAAGTAAATCATTTTAATGATATATCAATGCAAAAAATATAATTTTTCTACTAATTTTATGAAGAGAAAAATGCATAGTAAAAATTAAAAAAAATCTGACAATGATTTTTGGAACATCTACATATTTCAATGTCGTTACTGCTATTATGTCTCCTAACTAACAATGTTGGCTTGAACTGAAATTTAGCAACATTGAAGGGCTACCTGGATTTCCACATCTTCTAAGCAGAATCACTGCATTTCTGATCAATATGAATTTGTAAATTTTCAAGAATTAATATTGAATATCATACTTGCAGCACCCCAAATCTTGATAATATTTCTAGCTATAGACCTTTTGGGGTTCTGTGAATCCTTTGAACGATATGTATTACAACAAGTAGAAGGAACTACAAAGTAGCACTCTTTGCATCAATTAAGCAGCTGCACATTTTTCCAAGGCAACATACCGTATTTTCACGACCATAAGCCGCACCGGATTATAAGCCGCAGTATCAGTTAATGTTAATTTTTTAAACTTTTTTCACATATAAAGCGCACCGGGTTATAAGCCGCGCTCAGAGACCCGGCTCCCCTTGGTTCCTCATCGAATCACGTGCGCAGGTTGCAACTGGAACTCCGTCTGCCCAAGTTGGGGCATTTTCTGGCTTGGGACGCTCCGGCGGCTTCTTCGGGAGGCAGCCCGCCGGCTTCGGCGAAGGCTGGGACGGAGAGCGCGGCGACCGTGGAGCATGTGCAAAGTACTTTTGCCCCCACGCCGGCCCCCCTCACCGCGCGCCGGCCTTCGGGGATGAAGGGGCAGGACTTCCCGGGCGGAAGACATGCCTGGCTCTGCGGCTCCAGCCCCGGCACCTTTCGGCCGAGCCTCTCCCGCCAGGCGGCCGCCTTCCTCCGCTGAGCGGCCCCACGCAGCCTCGCCACCCCGGGGGATCGCCAGCGCGGGGGCCTGGGGCGCCGCGGCCAGGGAAGCAGAACCGGGCGGCGGCGGCGCTCCGGTCGCTCTGTCCTCTCCGCCTCCCGCGCCTTGCCCGCCGCCCGCCCGCCCAGGATGCTGACCTACTGCCATGCCCCGCGCCCGCCGCTGGCCCGCTCCTGCGCCTCCGCTGCCGCCGCCCTGCTCGGAGTCCTCTGGCTGCACGCCTGCCGCGGCATGCCCCATGTCATCCGCATCAGTGAGCCAGGCGGGGGGGACGGGGGCGGGCAGGGCGCCCGGGTTGCGGTCCCCGAGGCGGGTGGGTGGGCGCACGTGGCAGGCGTCGGCTAGCGGGTCGTTTCTGGCACGGGAGGCTTCGGGCTCCGCTGCTCTCCCGGCTCTTGCCCGGCCGGCGTGGTGTGCTGGGAAGACTGGCGCCGCACCGGCCACCCGTGCGCCCTTGACCGGCAGAGCAGAGCCGGCTGGGGCACGGAGCGGAGTTAGGCAGGGCGACTGCCGGGGCGGATGGGGTGCTCGGCGCTGGCAAATCCTGAAGGGCTGCGCCGGTCTGCCGTCCCTTCTTGCGGCGGCGGGGGTGACGGAACAGCCCAGTCTATAGGGGCTGGGAGCTGGGTGGCTCTCTGCTCGCCCCCCGGTCTCCGACTCAGAAAGTAGCAAGGTTGAAGGGAGAGACCCGAGGGACGTGTGCATGCTTGCGAGCTTCAAGTTTGAGCGTCGGGAGGGAGAGAGTTTCGATCTTTTTTCACATATAAAGCGCACCGGGTTATAAGCCGCACTGCCGGTTTTTGATCAAATTTTAGGATTTTCAGTGCGGCTTATAGTCGTGAAAATACGGTAGCTGTTTTTGGAATCTGGTTTCAGTTGTATCTGCAGGGATATGTATGGTCATGCATAAGCACTTCTCTTTGGCAGAAAAGAAAAGCACATCTATTTTGAAAGATTAGTACTCCTTAAGCATATTTATTAAAAACATATAGTTTCTAATATAAAATTAATAATTTTATGTAAAGCAAAACAATTCAGCTTTAGCAATTTTTCTGAGGTAAGAAGCATAATCAGCACATTTACACAAAATACCCTATTGTAGGTAGCTAAAACATTAGATTGTATATAATCTAAGAATATCTATTCTGCTTTTCAGTGAAGGCATAATTATAATTTTAATTTGCAATATAGTATTTTGGGCAGCATTATCCTGATTTAAATTATATACAATAATAACAGCCCAACTGACAATCATATTACTTTTTACCATATAGTTGTGAAATTTCTGGCATATTAAGTGTTTTATCTGGAAGGGATTTGGGATTATCAATAAAGGCACATATTAACAAGCTATTTAATACACCAATATTTAAAAAACCCACCTGGTTAATATTTGGATGGGAGATGACAAAAAAAAAATCTCAGGTTTTTAAGCTAGATTAGAATGTTAGAAAAAAACCATTTTGTTTTGTTCCTTATTTTAAAGAAGAAGAAAATTTTATCGTTCCATAGTGCTGCCAAAAAACCTACAATGAATACATCAATTGTTTTATCTGCTAGTACAAAACTTTATGGTTTATTTATTTATAAGTTATGACTATATAAGAGAGGGTGCATTCTCTGAAACAATTATGGTGGTCATGTGGGAAAAACGTGACTTTCTCCTCATCTGATACTTTCCCAACCCACACAGGTACAGAATTCACACAGTACACATTAAGCAGGGAATTGGAGGATTCAATAGTCTAATTAGCCTTTCTAATTCCATGACTCTACAGTTAATGGGGAACAAAACAGAATAGAAACAGGAAAGAAACTAATATTAAGCATTACTTGTTTCTTATTCCTATGCTTTAATTAGTCTTAATTAAAAGGAGAAAATACTAAGATTTTTCAAACATAAAAACTGATAGAAGATTGTAAAATGATTCATTACCTCTAAAAGATGACCAGTCAGTGGTCTCCACATAATTTCAATCCTATGCATGTTAACCAGTCCTGTTTCTAACAATTTAGCAACAGCGAACAATGATGGTTCCTAAATGCAAATGGTATTTAAAATGATTTCATTCACCAGATCAAACATTAAGTTACTATACTGAAGAACAGTGATGTAAAGTGTTCTCTTCAAGGTTTGTTGATATAGAAGTTTAATTTTTAGTTGTGAATTATAATCCTTTATCCAATATGATAAAATCCATACTGTATATCAACTATCCATATGAAGTTCAAATATATATTTTTTAGAGTATATAGGCTGGATCAGTTTCACACAAACTTTTAAAGTATCTACTATACACACATCAATTCATTTGCTTTTTAGTTTGATAAATCCCCTCACGATGAGGAGATTGAAGTATTCTTATTAAATGCCCAATACCCATACAATTCATAGGCAGTATATATATTTTTTATTTATACCCTTGGTGCCTTCAATGAAATGTTAACTTTATAGTTTCTTCTTTTTATATATGTATGCACTATATATATTTACTTATGCATGCATTAATGGTGTGCTGTATTTTTAAATTCTGTGACTTGGTGTTGGACCATATGAACTGTATGGTTGTAAGCCTACATACATATACATACATACATGCATATTTTTGGAATTCACTGATCAGAACTTAGTTTAATAAATTAAGTTTTGCACAAAAGGTTTCCTGTGGTCTTTATTTTTTCCTTTTCTGCCACAAAGACAGTGGTTACAAATTGTGTAACAAACTAGGATTATAAATCAATTTCCAGCTTTAATTTATTAACTTTTCCCATTCTGTTTACAATTGCTTCTATATTTGAACTAAATGTATAATTATGAACAATTGTACTTAATTAAGGAATACCAAGAGTTGAGTATAGGGGCAAAAGACTAAAATGGGTATGTAAGTTCATTAATATGTAATGTTACATAAAATCTGTTTTATTACTAATGCATGCTGAATAATTGAGAAAGCCAAAGAATACCAAGAAAAGTCACTATATGCTTCATAGAAAAGCCACTGATCTTGTTCATCATGTCAGGCTGTGGAATATGCTTAGAAAAATGGGAATCCCAGAAAACTGCTTTGTCATCTTGTAAAACCCATATACAAAGGAAGTCATAATATGGACTGAACATGTATATGGTGAAATTGATTGTCTTCAGGTTGGCAAACTACTCAGACAAGATTGTATATTTTCCACTTTTATATTTAAACAATTTGCTGAAATATATATTAAGGGAAGATACATTTGAAGAAATAGAGTGTGCTTTAAAAACTGGAGAAGAAACATCTATACCGGTAGTTGTGGGTTCTATCTACAAAGAAGTTACATCTCCTTTGCAATGGGCCTTTTCTGCCATGGAAAAGAACATCATTTCTTCCCTATAATGGGATCTACCATTTTCATTCCATCCTTCCCGAAATCCTGCAAAATTTGGCAGTGTCAACAAGCCTATAGACTCAAGGGAATGGTGGTTTCCATATCTCCATGTCTAATGTTCTTCCTTAGGGTTTTTAATGTTTTTAATGGCATTCTATTTTACCATTGCTATTTTATGGTTTTATTGTATGCCACCCAAAGTTACATTCTGTAAGATGAGAGGCATATAAATAATGTTTATGAATATATAATATATAAATATAACCTGTACTATGCAGATGGCACTACTCTGATAGCCAAAAATGCATAGGATCAACATGCTGTGAAAAAAAGTGAAAGAACACAGTGAAAATTGGGACTAGAATTAAATATAAAGATCAACCTCATGACAACATGTACAACAAGAGCCTTAAAACTGACAATGAAGATACTGAAGTGGTAAACAGTTTCAGTCTTTTGGGATCCACCATCAACATGAAAAAACAGTCAAGATATACATAATGGACTAGCACTTAGTAAAGCAATCGTGAAGACCTTGTTCAGATGCTGTTATATACCTACACTTATAAAGATCAGAATAATGCAAGCCATGGTACTCCATGTGATGCTGTATGGAAACAAAAGTTTGGCTTTGAAGCAGCAAAATAGAAAAAGTACTGATGCTTTTGAACTTCGGTGTTGAAGAAGATTCATGAGAATACCATGGCCAACCAAGAAAACAATGAATAATCACATAAATCACCTCAAAAGTTTTATCCCAAAGCACAAATCACCAGGATCAAATTATCCTACTTTGACACATTATACAAAGATTTAGCTCTCTAGAGAAGGCTATAATGCTGGGAAAGAGAAGAGGCTGACCAGCAGCAAGATGGAAGGCCTCAGTGGGGATGGTTGCACTGTTCGAAAACCTGAAGGACCAGATTAGGGACAGATGATCACATAGAAAAACTATGTGGTTGATAAAAGTCAACACCAATTTGATGACACATAATTAATAGCAAATTGATTTTGGGGCTATAAGGACCATATGAGATAATTAATATAAATCATGTTTATATAATTCATGTTCATGTAAATAATATGTAAATTTAACTGAATGAAGCTGGTTAATTTATATAAGAAACTTAAACATATTGTACCTTATTATTTCCATAGGCCATATCCATGGCTTCCAGAGACAATGAACAAAGTGCATTTATTAAATGATGTAATGAAACATCATCCAGATATCTGTGGGAAAGGAATGAAGGAGAGAAATCAAGTATTAAAACTATTTCAAAATGAATAAGAAAAAAGAACCCCAAAGTGGAGCTGTCTGCAACAAATAAAACTGGTTAAAATGATAAAAAGAGATATAATAGATAGAGACAGAGTTTTAGAACTGTGTATTTAAAAAATTGTTTACAAAGACATTTTCTTACTGTGAACTTTCAAAAAGTCTCGAAAGAATGTTCGAGATAACTGGCAAATCAGTCATAACAGCTGTAGTTAGAACCTAAAAGAAATAATTGCAAGATTGGTAAATGTATAGTAAAAACATTGTCACTGTTCTATTCAATAAAGTAATATATATATCTTACTGTGCTAGGTCCTTCTACAGCTCTTCCAGGCTTTAAAGCACCTCCAATGCCTGGTTTCAAACCAAGAATCCATACAAGATGCTAAAATGTCAAAAAACAAAACAAAAACTCAACTTTGAAATACATTTGTAAAATATTTAAGAACGTAAGCATGTTCTTCTGTGACAAAGTGTGTGAAGTTCTTATCACAATTTAAAAGCTTAGACAAAATAGCAAAAGATCATTATAGCTCTGTATAACCAGTATATCCATGCTGTTGATAGGTGATTAGAACATGTGGTTTCCTACATGGTGGGATGATCATATTTGGATACCCAAAGTCAAGGTGATTTGACATATAACAATAGCAGTCTGGGAAATTGAATAGATCTGATTTTTAGCATAGTAGAAATTTCACTGCTCAACCACTGAAAATGATACATCTATTTTTATTAAAAATTTTAAATTCACCTGGAGTGTAGCTAAGACAAGTTGCCATGATGTACCAAGGACGGCTCCATGACAATGAGCCAAGCTAAGTAACGTCCTCATGCACTGTATATTCTTAGATGTAAGCTAAAAAAAATTTTTTTTAAAACAGTTAGCATTTTATAGATGTAAGCTAAAAGTGTTTTATAAGTGAAAAACTGTTTTAACAATATTAATGAAAAATATAATCATTCCAAAAATACTCGCTATATACCAATTTACTCTTAGATTTCTCTATAACTGAGGCTTATGGGTAAGGGATATTTTACAGTGAATTTCAGTGACAACATCTGACATAATCCTTAAATCCTTATGGCAGAGGGAAGCGGTTTAATTTGATCAAATATTCAAATATTTTACTTTACAAACAAATATTAGTACAAGCTGGTACACATAAAACCGAAGCAGAAAAGAGAGAACCCAAAATAGACATGCTTCTTTTGATACAACAGTATTTAAGGTCTTTTCCACACAGACTTTTTCATCTCTGAGAGTGACTGGGCTGCTTGGTGGAGGAATTCTGTCCTGCGCAGGGTAAAATCAATTTGGCCCATAATTCTTCCATTCTCTTTGAGAATGGGTCCCCATGGATCTTTTTAAGCCAGAGAAAGTCCTGTCAGCAGGCGGCAGCGGCTTGTAGCCTTCTTTACTGACTTCCCTTTGGGCTCTCTGAAGAAGCTAGCAGGGAAGATTTCAAATGACGATCACATTTGCATTGGCAAACCATTGTAAGTAAGAATGAGTTGCCAAGAACCCAGATCGCACTCATGTGACCATAGGAGCTCTGCAATGGCTTTGGACATAGTCACAAATTCCTTCTTTCAGAACTGTCATTTTGAATGGTTGCTGAATGAACAGTCATAAAGCGAGGACAACCTGTAGTGTTCTCCTGCAATTAGTATTTGAAACATATACAGAATATATATATATATATATATATATATATATATATATATATATATATATATATATATATATACACACACACACACACACACACACACACACACACACATATATATATACACATACATACATACATACATACACACACACACATACACACATATATATATAATGTTGTATTTGTGCTGATAAATAAATAAAGGGAGACTAGTATAGGTCTATTTCAAGCTATTTAGCTCTCATCAGCTAACCATACCCTTACTGGGATAGGGTATGGCTAGCTGATGAGAGCTAAATAGCTTGAAATAGATCTATACTAGTCTCCCTTTATTTATTTATCAGCACAAATACAACACAAATGTAACAAAGGCAACAGTAAAAATATTGGGTTTCTGTCCGGATGGTCTCTTATGACGAGCCGATGGACAGAGAATGGAAGCAGTGAACTTCCTCCCATATTTGGGCATACCAGGGGTTGTGACTTTAAATATATAGATTAGATCAGATAGTCAGACCATAAATTCACAACTGCAATTGAGAATGAGATGACATTAAATGAAACATGAAAAGATGTAGTTCATGCATCACAGGAACAAAGCAGAAGCCATCAAGATAGAATAATAATGTACAATATTAAATATCTTAATTAGTTAAAGGGATTATAATAGAAAGATACAAGTAAAAGGAACCCCATATCTAGAGCAGTTGATAGGTAGCAGCTGATATAAAAGGAGCAGACACAGTAACCTAGTTACCGATTAATGGAAAGCTATTGTAAAGCTTTTATAAAGAATCCTTCTGTCAAGATAAGATTCTTCCTAAAGGCAAGAAAAAGTAAAAGGGCAGTGACTTATCCTTGAAGAATTCTTAAAAGTATACTGAGAAGCTTTTTTTTTTCATGGAAAAGAATGTAAAATACTATGAACTTCATTTCAATTACGTACAAGACAGCTCACCAAACATGAGATAGATAAGAATAGCTTATATGTTTAAAGAACTTCTTGTTTTATCAGGGCAGAGATGAGCCAAATCAGTAACCCACTGTGACAATGGAACACCAAGACCTGTACAGTGGTTCCCTAATCCTCATCCAAAATGGTGGCTGGCAGGATACCTGAGTATGCAGGTGAGTAGATGATTTCCCCCTTCTCTGCATGCGTGGGAACAGGTAGGAAAGGAAGAGAGAAGAGCTGATGCAAATTTTGCTTCTGCTGGATGGTTGTCCTCTTAGCAGTTTGGTGAAAAATGAAAACTAAGAGGGAAATCATCGCCAGAGCCCTCTCAGAGGGAGATGGGCGGTTAAGAAATATGAAATATAAAACAAATAAAGCTTGCAGAAAAATGATAGAGAGGAAGAACAGTTGACAAACACAAAGGAAGTCTAAATGTACAAGCCATCATTTAATTTTAAATCATTTCAAAATCAGATTACATTCTACAATAGCCATGCAACTAGAATGGTGCCATGAAGACAGAAGAAAGCTCAGGAAGATTTGGTCTCCAGCTGCAAAGGTGTTTCTTGGGTATTTTGCTTTCTCTTACATAGGTAGGGTGAATAGGTGTCATTCAAGCAAAAGCTGTAAATGATGACTCTGAAAATAATTGCAGGTTACTTTGACAATGAACTTTTTATAACTAGAATATGGTATGAAAATTTGGCTCATGTATGTAACATGTTTAATGTATTAAACCATGATATATTTAATCACAGTTACTGAATAAATCACAATGCCTGCTTCATGTACCATTGGATTAAACAATTTGGTGACTTAATATCATGAATATAGATCAAATATGCTATATGACTTTAGACAGGAGAGATTAAAATGTGATCTATGTTAGCAATCTATACTGTTCCTCAGTGAAAGCATCACTTAAGTATAATGGTAATTAGCATTAGCTTCCTCTTGGCTCTCAGTTTGTACTTTTCTGCTCTGTTCTTTTCACCATGCTATAATAGAACACCCATCCTTTTAAAAAGTGTAATATTCTACTAAACTATGTCACTCCCATGGGGAAAACAAAGATTGCGAATAATGGTACAATTAAATTTGGGCAATCTAATGTTCAGATGTTTAAACAATGTGCAAATCTACATACTCTCTGTCTATACACACACATACACACACCCCTGGATACAATTACATTTGTACAAAAAAGACCTAAAATAATCATTAGCATTCAGCTTTAACAAGACATTAGGAAGCTTTCCAGTTAATATATGTAGGTTACTGAGTTTGGCATGGCTAATAGTGATGGGGGAAATGAGAAAAAAGAGATAGATAATAATGAAGCAAAAAAGAAATGTTTGCGAATTATATTTTACCATTACTGTTCCCTGTGGTTGCAGAGCCAGTGGTTGCCCCACTGCTACAACTTGCTGATGAGATTTCACTTGAGGGACTGATCATTTGCACATTTTGACCTTGAATAGAATATGCTGGAAAGCAAAATAATATTTAGATAAGAACTTTCATAAAATATATATTTTAATTCAAATACACCTATATACATACATATAAATATGTTTATTAAATATATTACTAATAGTTTATAACAAACTACTAGTAATAAAAATTTAAAAATCCTTAAAAAATCAGTTTGCTACTAATGGAGACATTTTAATGTAGCCTTTACATCTAAAATTATACTATGCATCCAAAACAGCAATGAGAATATTCATTTGGCACATGGAAGTTTGTAATTTATATGGACTATTAATAACATTCAACCAGTGAAGAAAAAGACTGGTGGGCTTTCAGAATCTGGCCATATATAACTATACTATACTGTACTGTACTGTACTATACACTATACACTATACTATACCTATAATTATATTATATTATATATTTCATTTCTTACAGAAGTGAGAAGACAGATCGACATGATATTCTGACAAGTACCTGTGGCTAACAAAAAAAAGTGCATTCTTTCAAAATTGGAGAGCATTTTTACATTCAGATGATGTAAAATAAGACTAAATAATATCCTTACATTTACTGGAAAGGGCAGCACTAGTAGTATTCAGTACTGTCAGGCATAGTGAGGAGGCAAAGAACCTTGCAAATAGCAGTAATAAAGGCATCTCTTGATGTTACAAGACTTAGTTTTCCACACAATGCAGCCATAATTAGTTCTGCTTTTAGAATATTTTCTGTGGCAGCTTCATCGGTGCTGAAATAGTACAAAATTATTAACACAATCCCTACATATTAAAAATAATTTTGATTAAAAACAAAGCGAGCTCCCCGTGGAGATTCGAAACCCTCACCACCCTCCAGGCCTTCCGCAAAGCCCTTAAAACCTGGCTGTTCCGACAGGCCTGGGGCTAAAGAGCTTTTGCCCCACCCCCCTCGAATGGTATGGTTGTTGTGTGTTTTTAAATTGTGTATTGTTTTGTTCGTCTTTTTTATCCCTTATCTGTATCCCCTTCCCTGACTTGGATGTGAGCCGCCCTGAGTCCCCTTCGGGGAAAAGGGTGGCATATAAATGCAATAAATTCAATTCAATTCAATTCAAAGCATAAATAACCATATTGTTCCATTGGAAATAAAAATAATACACACTGTGCACAATTATTAGGCAAGTGAGTATTTTAACCATATATTCATTTTTATTTATATTTTCCACCTCCAAGCTGTATAACTTGAATGCTTAGTAGATATAAGCCTATCAGTGATTGTATTTTGTGTAATGAAGGAGAGTGTAACCTAAGGCGATCAACACCCTGTATCAAGGGTGAATAATTAGGCAGCTTCTTTTCCTCAGACAAAAATGGGTCCAAAAAGAGGTTTAACTCACTCTGAAAGTGAAAATTCTCAAAAAGTCTTTCAGGGGTACGCAGCACACTTGAAATTGCTAAGATATTGGGGCGTGATCACAGAACCATCAAACGTTTTGTTGCAAATTGTCAACAGGGTCACAGGAATGTGTTGAGAAAAAAAGATGTACATTAACTGCCAAAGATTTGAGAAGAATCAAACATGAAGCTACCAAAAATCAATTATCCTCCAGTGCTGTCATATTCCAGAACTGCAACCTACCTGGAGTGCCCAGAAGTACAAGGTGTTCAGTGCTCAGAGATATGGCTCAAGCATCACTGAACAACATAAGTTGAAACAGCAAGACTGGGCGAAAAATACCTGAAGTCAGATTTTTCGAAGATTTTATGGACTGATGAGATGAGAGTGACTTTTGACAGACCAGATGGGCCTGTGTTCTGATCTAGGCTTCCTGATACAGTAAAAAGCACATGCTTAGTCCCTAAAAACCCTCTTTTTATTCCAAAGGCTGTGAATTATGTTCATTCACAGACCGTAATGAGTTCCAAATAGTTGTAAAGAGTCCTATAGTAGGCACCAAAGACTTTCAGGATAAGGCTGATAAGCACCCATGTTTATCTTCCTTGAAACGCTGCCAAAGGCTTAATTGGCAATTAGCTTGGCAAGGCCACACAAAGCAGAGTCAAGCCTAGCCTATGTTCCTCCCCAATCCCCTCGCTGTCTGACTCTGCTGCCAGCTCCGCAGGCTGCCAGTGGACCACAACAGCCTGTAGCTGGATCAATAACAGGCACAGAACTCCACTTCGACTCAGATGCCAGCAATGTGGAGTTGGGGTCCCAGTATGAGCTGGTATTATTTAAAGATGAGCTAGTTGGACCTTTTCAGGTTGAAGGTGGACTCAAAATCAACTCCCAAACCTACTGCCAGGTTTAGAAGACACTTTCATCAAGCAGAGATACAGAAAAAAGTCTGCATCTTTCAAGAAGACCATGATTTTTATGCAGGACAATGCTCCATCGCATGCATCGAAATACTCCACTGCATACCTAACCAGTAAAGGCCTTAAAGATGAAAGAATGGCTCCCTTTCTCACCTGACCTAAATCCTATTGAGAACTTGTGGGCCCTTCTTAAATGGGAGATTCATGGCACGCCTCTCTGAATAATGTCTGGGAGGCTGTGGTTGTGCTCCACAAAAAGCTGATTGTCAGCAGATCAAGAAACTGACAGAGTCCATGAATGGAAGACTTATGACTATTATTGAAAAGAATAGCGGCTATATTGGTTACTGATATTTTTTTATGTCAGAAATGCTTATTTGTATATTTTAGTTGTTTGTTTATTCTCACTTTAACAGATGCAAATAAAAAAGTGAAAATGGGAATGGGAAAATTTTTCATTTGGTTGCATAATTCTGTACACTAATAGTTGCCCAATAATTGTGCACATATAGGTATTCTTCTAAGAAAGCCAAAACCTGACTTTCACTTTCTTAAATATTCAGCTTTGAGGTTTATTAACGTTTTGGATTGACTGATAGCACTGTAGTTGTTCAATAATAAAATTAATCCTCTAAAATACAACTTGCCTAATGTGCACACAACATAGAAGGGAAATATTTATGTAACAATTAAACATGGTATAAGACATGCAAGATAATTATTAGAAAAATTCTGAAGACAAAAAACAAATTTAAAATAGAGCCCTTTAATAATATGAGTTTATTGGAAGAGGGAGGAGCTGATGTCGCGACGACACAGTGTTAGACAGTCAATATTTCTGCCGCTGGATGGTCCTTTTGGACCTAAACCGTCCCGTAAAGACAGTGATAGAAAAGAGTAAGTCCTGCTGATCTCAGGGACACTGCAAAGTCCCTGATTGATCCAGGAGAAGCTCTTATTTCTGACGACAGAAACGCAGCCTTTGAAGCTGCTGAAGTTGGGACAGCTCTGGAACGGAAAGAAAGCGGAAAGAGAAAGTGTGTCAAATTGATGAGAAATTTTATTATTAGAAAAGAGACTACCCCCCCCCAAAAAAAATCAAAGCTAAATTAAAAGGCAGAAGAGAGTAAGCGGCGAAATTAAACTACATTAAACTTAGTGTGTTATCTTTTTTAATTTTCTTTTTATGGAAATTTTACAAATGTTCCCTATTTTTTAAACTGAATGGATTAGTTTTTCTTCTACTACTTTTTATTCTTTTTTTATACCTTTGGATTACACATTTTCTTTTCTTTTTACAATGCTTGATTGGATTGTTTTCTATCTCCATTTAAGATTCCCCCCCCCCTAAGTTTGGAACATAAAGAAGATATAAGAGGCATATAAAGAGGCTGTAATAACAGATGGAAAAAAAGTAACACTGTACTTAGGCTGGAGGTGGGGAAACATTGTTATTTCTTTTTCCTCTTTTGATCATTTGTATTTCAAGGCTTTTTCAGTTTTGTTTACTGAGAGTGATAGCAGGAGAGCATAGGTTGTTTTACACAGGTTCTATCACCAGCTGGAGAAGATAAATGCCTTGACTTGAAAGATTATAATGAACTAGCTGACATTTACCAAAAAGCCTTGAATGTTATAGTGGCAGTGTTTATGTTGAAAGAATGGCGCAACAGGAAAAAGAAATTTTAACATTACAAATAATTATGTTTGGAATCCAAAAAATACTAGTAGTAACAGAAAAAATTGAGAAGAGATTGGAGAATATAGAATGCAAAACAGAAAAATTGATTGAAAAAATTGAGGATGTTTATCAAATCAAGAAAGTGGAGGACAGAGTTGTAAAAATTGAAGAAAAAAATAAGCAAAGAGATAAGAAAATTGTGGATACTGACAGTAAACTGAGCATGGTTGGAAATGGCAAGAGCGGAATATGGAAAGGGGAGATAGATGGACTGGAACTCTACCTCAGATTTCAAAGTATAGAAGAAGAAAAGAGAGAAAAATTGATGGAGGCAAGGAGAAAATCTTTACAGAAGCACCAGTGATAACCAAAGTCAAGCTGATGGAAGGAGCAGATGGAGGTTTTCGAGTTCTCAGAAGAGACGAAATGAACAACAAGTTGCAAAGGAGGATCATACAAGACTTACCAAGAAAGTAATCAGAATACTAATGTAATCAGAATACTAATGCTACAAATGGCAAGAGACATAAGACTGCACCATTACTGGAAAGATTCAGGTTGATGTAATGAAAGCATATAATAAAAATTAAGTTTAAACTTAGTTAATTTAGAGTATTATGTATAAATGAGTGAATAGTTATAGTCAAATAACCTGTGTGTGTGTGTGTGTGTTATATATATAGTTATATATATGTTATTATAATATATATATATCCCATAATTGGGGCTTACCAGGGGTTGTAAAAATCTAATAGATACCTTTCACCCTGGCTTCGCTGATAACGGATAAGAGCCTGTGGCCTAATGGCTAAGATCTCTGCCTAGTATGCCTAGTATGCAATATAGCCCAGGTTCAAATCCCAGTAAGGGTATGGCTAGCTGATGAGAGCTAAATAGCTTGAAATAGATTTATACTAGTCTCCCTTTATTTATTTATCAGCACAAATAAAAAAAACATATATAGATATATATATATATATATATATATATATATATATATATATATGTTTGATAATATGAAATTTTATATAAACTACAAATGGAGACTGTGAGAAGAGGTTTAAAAGTTTTGTTATTAAACGTAATTTTTATTTAGAACATGTTATAAAGATGTAATGTTATTGGATGATTTTAGGAGGATTAATGAATGCCATTATAGAATTTTACTTTAAATTTAGAATATTTCATATAAAAGGATGTAAATCATAGTCAAATGAAGGTGGGGGTACAATAATAGTAATATATCATAAATATATTTGATTTAAAATATGTGATTTGATATGAATTGTAAGTGATGACTATGGAAGAGATTCATAGAAATTTGTTACTAACTGACACACTTTCTATAATTTTGTAATGGAAATGTTTTATGTTTTAAGTTCTGTCTGTTTGTGTTTGTTTAAAAACTAAAAATAACATAATAATAGGTGCTTATAATATCTTTCAAATGGACATGTTTGAAGATGTACATGTTGCAGAATCTTCTGAAACATCATTTTGCATATTGGTGTTACAAAAATAAAGTACAATACAGCTTTGTATTACACTAAAGTAACACAAACCTTTAAATTAGTTCCAATTAATTCAATTCAATCTCACAGAATTCTCAGAAGTAATAATTCTAGCTAGGAAAATGTGAAAGTTGATGAAAGTTAGTGGAGATCTTTGTTATAATTTATATAATGTTATAATTTATATATTTCAAGCAATTGTTATATTATCAGGTGGTGGTGCAGCAGTTAGAATGCAATACTGCAGGCTAACTCACTGCTCACTCCAGGAGTTCGATTCTGAGCGTCACCAGGTTGACTCAGCCTTCCATCTTTCCAAGTCGATAAAATGAGGACCCATATTGTTGGGGCTATAAAGCACTGTGAAGTAGTATAAAAGTCTATTGCTATTTGCTATTGCTAGCATGTACCTGGTATCAAAAATGATAAATCTCATGTGACCATATTTATGATACAGTATTTTAATGTTAAATAGATATGTTTTCTCTAGAAGAATAGAAGAGAAAAGCTTAGTCTTGCTTATCTAATCAGTTAAATTGCAATGATATCCAATTCTTTATAGTTTTTTGGCCATAAATATTTTTCTATAATTTTGTCTCTTAGGTCTCCAGAAATATGATACTTAGTTGACATGCAATTTTCTACATGAAGTCTTAGCTTGCCTGTAAGAAAGCATAGTTTTTAAAATGAAACTATTTAAAAACAATTCAATACCTAGCATCCAGAAGTAAAGACAGTGCAGCAAGAAGACCACACCAACATGCATTCACCATTTCTTCCCAAACAACTCTGTGATCTTAAAGAAAACAAGTTTACAATACTATAAAATAATACTTAGCAAATCAATTACAGAAGATACATTTCTTGGTGCATTTTGGTTTTCACTTAATGTACATTGTCCCCACAGTCATATGATCACATTTCCAACATCCTTTGTCAATTATCAACAAGAAAAGTCAATGGGGAGCTGGCAGGAAGTCACAAATCATGGTCATGCAAAGTGCTTACTTAAAGATCCACAGGATCCTTGCTCAGATGGGACTGTTGGAACTGCCATCACGAAGTGATATAATTACAGGATGTCATGCTTTATAACTGTGTTGTTTAGCAATGACAATTCCAGTTCCAATAGCCATTGTAAATTGGGATTGCCTGCATTTTATTCATATAGTGAAGAGTAACTACAATGAAGAGTAATTTGTTGATGCAAGGATAATACATACAATTCCAAAATAATTTTCAATTTTCATATTTTCAATCAGCAATAAAGTGCTTTAGAGGAAATATTTTACCAATTATCATCTTATGAGGTAGTGCAGGTAAGAAGTATACCCAAAAATACTATTGCAACTTTATTATAAGTTGAAAATAATAAAATCCTGTAAATCTGAAAGTACGTTTCTCCTTGCTCACATCTACAGTCAAAGAAACTAGAGAAAATCTTTGTGAGATGCTTGCCAGGTCCCTTTCTTCTGCAGGTTAAGCTGCCTATTATCTGACCATTGTCTAGACTGTGTCTCCTTCTCCTGTCTCCCAAGGTTAGTCCCATATTCCATTACATCTTTAATTCAAACTTGTAATAAACAATCTAAAATGTTTAAATATGGCTGTCGGAAGTACTAGAATTGGATTTTTTAGTAAAATAATACACGCCAGATTATAGGGCAAAACTAATTGACTATTTCAATAGCACTGAAACATTCAATAAACAAATTCTAAAGAACTAGCTTTGTATATTTAAAAACTATTAAATATATTTTAAATCAACAAGTTTCATCTGAATAGAAAGCGTAGCTCATTCAAGAAACACATCCTATCAGCTCCTTAATGCCTCTTCCTCTTATCAACCAAATTTTGGACATCATCATATACCTGTATCTTTGTCAGTTTGTTCAGATGCTGAATGAAAATCCTGGCGGTACAAAGATGCTGTCGGTGAGGTCTGTGCATCGACTGTTGATATTTGACTGTCTATTTCAGTATGTCCCAATTCTTCTTCAATCATATTAGTAATGCCACGGACAAGATCCAGCAAACAATGAAATGCTACTGACATAGCATAGCCTTCGGGAATTGTTGGTGGCTCAACTTTATCCAACATTTCTAAACTAAAATATGAAGAAATCCATCCAAAATCAATCATATGGAACTGCTGATTTGTGAATAGATTTACATTACTGCAAAAGACCAGCATTCAAGTCCATATTCAAAAGAGAACTAAAACATATTAACCTGGGTCAATAAGATAGCTAAAAATAAAACTGGTTAAATCATTACTTTTTAAGCTGGATGATTTAGGGAAAGGGAAATTCTCTAGACCAGTGGTCCCCAACCTCCCGACTCTGTGGACAGGAAGGGGCTGGAGTGGGGGAGAGGGGATGATTTCAAGTGCTGCGTACCGCTTCTGCAAATGCAGCTTTGCGCAGTTGCCTGATTCCAACATTGAAAGCCTGAGGACCGTTACCAAGGAGGCGTGTCTTCAGACTTTCAATTCAGTCAACGAGCTAGCAGGCTAGAATAAACCCATCCTGGACTCTCCCATTGATACCATGGAGAGCATAAAAGCACCATAAAAGACAACAGGAAGACAACAATCATTTAACCTTATTCAACCATTCTGAAAGCTCGCCATAGGTTCCCCAGGATTCACGAAGAACCACATTTTTAAGGTTTTCCAAAAGACTTGCTAATCTCAGCTCAGGGAGATGATGTTTGGGAGATGAGGAGATTACAGCATTCTCCATTCTTGTATAAAATTTACATATAATTCTAACTGGTGTCACCTTACACAAACTTAGTGAATGATTTTTTTATTAAGACTTTTTAGAAAAATAATGGGATTATAACACCATTACTACCAATTTTGATTACTCTAAATAGCATATGTCTGTGCTGAGGGAATGGAGGATTTTACTCTGCAGTTTTGAAAATATGAATTAAACAAATTTATAAAAACAGAGAAATAAATTATTTCACTTACTAGGTAGCTTTAGCACTACCCTGTGCAGATATGTTGAGGATAGGTATCCAAGTACCTCTATATTCAAAGCAGGTAACACAGTCCCACCTCCACCTATACCTAATATTCCAGGATTAGATTGTGCTGAGGTTGTACCACCAGGACCATTGCCTCCTATACAAACACATAAGAAAAAATAATGTGATATATTGTGTTATGCAGTCAAATAAAAGCCTGAGAAACTTTAAATACTAATGATTCAATCTTCACTTCTTATAGTCCTACAATATGTAGATAATACTGACATGACCCAGAACTGAATTAGACAATAGCTTTAACAGTGAAAACTTTAATTATTGATATAAGCCAGACATGTCAAATACAAGGCCCGTGTTCTGGCCCAGATGGCTGCCACCTGCTTCCATGCTCCGCTTGCCGGGCTGGCCTTGCCACTCATGAGACACCCTTTTGCTGACGCAGCGGGTGGGTGGGGGGCTCGCTGGTTCCAGGTTGGCCACATGGGTCAGATCTAAGGTTGATCACACTCCAGCCCCCGTGTGGGAAAGCCACAGCTGCTAGGAGCACAGCCATCGGCAGCGCTGCCAATCTCTCCCCCTTCTCTCATCCTTCCTGAGTGTGGATGAAGAAAGGAGATGGGAGTGACAAGAGGAGGAGGGGGAGGAAGGAAGGAGGGAAAAGGGTAGGGATAGGAGGAGGAAGGGGAGAGCAATAGCAAGAGCAATAGCAGTTAGACTATATACTGCTTCATAGGGCTTTCAGCCCTCTCTAAGCGGTTTACAGAGTCAGCATATTGCCCCCAACAACAATCCGGGTCCTCATTTTACCCACCTCGGAAGGATGGAAGGCTGAGTCAACCCTGAGCCGGTGAGATTTGAACAGCCGAACTGCAGAACTGCAGTCAGCTGAAGTAGCCTGCAATGCTGCATTTAACCACTGTGCCACCTCGGCTCTAGGAGGAGGAGGATGAAGAGGGGAAGGAGGAAGCGGAAGGAGGGAAGGAAGATTATGAGAGGGAGGAAGGTCTGAGTGAAGTCCTACCTTAGCACTTGGCCACCAGCAGCCCTGCTACCCTTTTGCCATCCCCTTGCCCCCTCCTCTCCTGGTGGTCTCCCATCCTATAGCTGAGGATGCTTTGGTAAGAGAGGGAGTGGGCCTTCCTGACCCACACACTTTGCCCTCCTGCACACGCCATGAGCAACCTGGCCAAGGAGAGTGAGCATAGCAGAAGTAGCCTTGAGGAGGCAGCTAGCACAAGTAGGCACCCCCTTGGGGAAGCAAGACTGGGCTGGGCTGTGGGGTCCTGGTGTCTAGGGAGCTCAAGGGCTGGGTTGGGCACTTGCCCTCACTGCCCAGGGCTCCAGGCAGCCTCACTGGGGATCCTCCATGTGGCCTTGAGAGGGATGGTGAGGCTCCTCTGGTAGACAAGGGTTTGCGCTCCACCCTGCTCTTGCCTTCCTCTACTGAAGACAATGGATTCCCCCCCCCAGCCCTGACATGAGTGATGATGAACTGGCCATGCCACTGGCCGTGCCCCACATCCTCCCAAGGCCAACACAACCCTGATACAGCCCTCAATAAAATTGAGTTTTTACACCCCTGATATAAGCTATCACAGTTCTTCAGAGTTCTAAAAAGGTTAAAGCATATTCTAAGATCATAGACTACCCTTTTATCAAATATGAATTATTTATGCAAAAATGTAAATGAACAATCATATAAGTAAAAAAGTTATAGCAGAATCTAATAATAATAAAACTAATATATACTGAAATAAGATGGTCCTTGAATAAACCATTTAAAACATTCCATTCCATTTACCAGTTTGGCTATTGTAGCTGAGGCACTTCCTGTACTTGGTACAAGAAACAGTGATTGAAAAATGATCCCAAAGCATTCACTATGTCACGGAATACTTTGGTAGAATGCTGCTTCATATCATAAGATTGACAAAATGACCTGGTAAAAATATGAGTACAACAATTATTACTTTTATTTTCAAACATCTACTGAATAAACAATTTGTGACTCTATACTTTAGAATAATTGTCCTTATGTTTATTAAAATTAGGAAAAATACCTCATGTTTTACAGCAGAGCTTTTAATTCAATAATTCAAAATAGATTTTAATATCTGGGCATCGTAATATTTTCTGGCACACCCAGCAAGAATTCTAAGAATATCACTAAATATTTAAGTATTTTATTTTTTAAAAATCACTTAATTTGTTTCATCAGTTCAAGAAAAGCCTCTACCTTAGCAGTTGTGGTTGCACACAAAGTCTGTGTATGGATTCTGCTGCAACAGCTCTTAACCACTGAGGTTATCTGAATCCAGAAACTTTACAAGCAATGACAGAAAGATTTCACATTCGGTTACCTAAACAAAAAAACCCACTGTGTTAAGAGACAATAATTCTAATTTAGATTAATGTGTGCAATAGGTTACTGTTACTTACATGTTAACTTAGCTACAACCTCAGTTTTAATGGGAAGCAGGATTAAGAAAACTCATTTCTAAACAATTAAAAAATAATTGAGTAATTTTTCATAAAGTTTTATTCTAATTTGTACATAGAATGGTCTACAACATAACCCTCTGAAATGTACTTCTGAATAGATTTGCATAGAGCTGAACTGAAAATGACCCAGGATGACTTAAGTATAAAGAACAGAAATAGCATGTATCACATTTTGGTGCACAAGATATTTAAAATACATTATTTGAACAATAATATTAAAATTGCATTCTTACCAACAAAGTATAGAACTGTTTGATTAATACAGAAACAACTCTTAAAAGGCGCATACAAATAGGAAAATAAGGCTTTTCCACTGGTGCAGGTGAAGATGAAGTTCCAGAGCCTTGTCTGAATTTGATATTTGGTGAGAAGAGCTTAATCACTAGTGGACAAACTCTTTCTTTCAGCAGGAAACTAAATTCTTGATGCTGAAAGTAAAAAGAACGTTAAAATGGTACATTTTAGTAGAAAAAACCACTAGTAATCTTAGGAATGCTATGTTGATATTAACATTCTAAAACAGCCATAAGTACATATGTTTCAATATTTTTTAACCTTCAGAAGCATAGGTATATCAAAACACATATGATCTTATCTAACCAATTCTGAGTTGATAAAAATGTTATAGGTAAAATGGGGGGAAATGAAATTAAATGATATTAAGTTATGACTGTTTAATTTTGTTTGATCCTTCTAGATTATCTAAATATGATTAAGACTGCCAATATTTGAATGTTAACAGATACTTTCTAACAGCATAATATCTTTTCCAGCCTACTCCTATTTCTAAGTCTAAACATAGCTAGTTAAACTTGCATATCAGAAATCTTATCAGCTTCTTTCTACAACTAATAAATAAAAAGTTACCTGTAAAAATACTTGTGGGAAATCATTGAGGACTGATTCAAGTAGCTCCAAACCAAATGTTCGAGTCATTTCTGTCATACCTACAAGCCAGTAAGGGGCATCAGCATTAACTCGTTGACAAAGATCCTAAAACAAACAACAACAAACAAACAATTACCTGTATCTTTGTCACTACAATCAGTCTGGAAAAACTATAAAGTTCTGCTCTTTTTAAAGAGGAAAGAATGACTATGTAAGGACCTGCCCCAGTTGGTCCCTCAGGACAGTAAAACTCCTGAATCTGTTGAATTGAATCAAAAGAATTTTACTGAGAGAAAGTGGTTGCAGTAAAGTCATGTTGAATCTGAAGATCACACACAAAACATAAATCAATTCTTACGTTTCCCCAAAACCAACCCCCCTGACCAGACCACCGGCAGTCAGGTAATGCAGAGGATATTTTGAGATATGCTGACGTGCTAGGCAGATTAAACAGGTCAATTCTCAGCTGAAACTGGCTGGGAGGGAGTCCTGCTCCAAAAACAACTCCCCTCCCTAATTCCCAAGCATCCAGGCAAAAGTGGAAGCATCCAAAGCATGTCATCTCCTTCAAACAGAATGGCAGGATATGATGGTGGACCTGATAGGACTAAACAAATTTACTTATTATGACATCTGCCAATAATAATTCTGAGCCTATGGATAATTCTGTAAAATATTCATGCTGATTATAAAGCATATAATCTGCCTTTCCATATCTTATAATCACCATGTAAATAACTGGAAGCCATGGGTTAATAATTCATTACCAATTCAAATGTCATAAATTAGTTTCCCTGAAATCGGGTAAATAAAAGAGAGTAGTTATATCAGCCTAAAGATGTCAATAGTGCCAAAATGACTAAAATTATCCCATATAAATGCAATAAAATTGCCTTTATTAAATTGTATTTTTTTGCTCTAATGATATAAACCATTGATTGTTTCTTTTCCAACTTAGACAAGAACATTCTGTCTATTTAAGACTTTTTATTTATATATCCAATTTTTAGCATGTTAAATTGGTTTTATAAAACAGTTTCAATTTGATAAGTATCTTTAAATAAGGCACATTTCCCGAGTATAATGAGTTCTGAATATGTTCTCAATTTAAACAAATAATAAGTCTGTTTATCTTAACTAATGCTGAAATTCTACAATATAGGAAGATGTTTTAGGGCTAAAGGGTTAATTTAATTTTCCCATCCAGTATCTATCTTCTAGAGGAGAGAAAAAATAGTTTTATTCTCTACAGTTATTTCAATAAATATTATCATTTTATTATATTGGGATATGAATATTGGACAGAGGAAAAGAGAGTTTGATAATGTATGTTCTTGACTACTCCATAACCACTAACCTAAGAAAGATTTGTACCAGAAATTGATAACCATAGTGAATTTATTTTCATTGGTACGGAAATAAAGGAACATAATAGCTATCAATATTTTCATGAATTATAAAATACCTTTTACCAGACCTAAGTACTGGAAATTGTATGCATGTGTGCTTCATATCAGTGTTGAATCCTGACTGCTTTGGACTAGTCCTTGCAAGTGTATTAGTAAGATTTTTTTAAAAAGTGATTTGCCCTAGGCTGAGACTTTCTCACATAAATTAGCATTGGGATAAATGATATTGCTTTGGGATTTATTGCATTGATTTATTTATTGTATTTGTTGCATTGATTTATTTATTTATTGTGATTATATTTCATCACAACCAATTCATCTCCAATTAGCTATATAATTTTTGTGGAGACCAATTTACATAAAACAGGCAACAGAAAAAAAAACTAAATTAAAAAAATGAAGTGTCAATACCTGAAAAAGCATATATGCATCTTTAGCACATGGTTTCAAGGTGCTTACAGATCTTCTGTTACTATTTCCTTGATTTCCTACTGGCTCTCAACAAAACCTATATTAAATATAGATGCAATTCAGAAATATAAAGTGAATAGTTGGATTATGAAAACTGAACAATACTACATTCTTCTCCCTACATTGATTCATAAATTAAATGTTTTGCAAGAAGCTGTGGTCTATCTCTTCTTATGGTTGCTTGTTCTCCTGCTAAGTAGGAAAAGTATACATATCTAGCAAAAAATCAGTACCGTACTATACTCGAGTATAGGCGACCGAATATAAGCGAGGCACCTAATTTTACCACAAAAAACTGGAAAAGTTATTGACTCGAGTATAAGCCTAGGGTGGTGGAATGCAGCAGTACCGGTAAATTTCAAAAATAAAAATAGATACCAATAATGTTTTTGAATATTTATTCAAAGAAAAACAGTAAACTAGCGGTGTATTCAATGAAATACTTCACTCACATCATGATGCTGATGTCCCGCTGTGATGATGATGTCCCATGCAGCCGCGGGGGAGCGATGTCCCGCCTCCTAGACACACGGCACAGTGATTCCTATCATTGGATCACTGTACCAGAGGAGGCGGGACATCGCTATGTGGCTGCTTGCCATAACAAGGAGGAGGTGGGACATCGTTGCAGAGCGGCAGGAGGGGGAGGAAGGGGACTCGTCAGACAGCCTGCATTACATTAGAACGTGAGGAGGGGGGATGGTGCGGTGCGCGCTGCGCGGCAAACTGACACAGAGGGAGGGGAAACTCACAGGGGCACTGGGCCATTCACGAGTGTCACCCAGCGGCATGGCCCCGCCCCTTTTTCTCCTCCATTTCGGGCAATTTTTTTCACTGACTCGAGTATAAGCCGAGGCGGCTTTTTTCAGCCCAAAAGTGGGCTGAAAAACTAGGCTTATACTCGAGATATACAGTAATCAAGACATGAATCCGCCAACTAATTGCAAACTGAAGTTTCTGTATGACAACTGCTAAGCAATGAGTTAACTATATAAATGCATGGGTATGTGCAGTATGCATGTATGCAAAATTAAAGTATCTTTATTTTTGTAAAACTAAGAAACAGACTGGATGCACTTCTCTCTGATCCTAGATCATCTTCTCTGTCACTATCTTTACTAGAGTTCTAATAATTGCTTTCAAAGAAAAGTTTAGCATATGCCTAAGACAAAATTGAATATACTATATTACAAGACATACGCACCTTTATACCAGTTCATCTTCGGCAACCACTCTTTCAAAACAACAGTAACTACCTGCGGACTGTGGCTGCTGCAGTATTATTGGTGATATTATCTTTTGTAAAGTGTAATCGAAAAAAAAGAACAATTGCCCTAAACAGTAAAAATTAAAACATTCTCATATTCAACAGAAAAACATTCTCATTACTAGAGAGAAATGTCATAATTCTTGTACTTATAATTTAATGCTGTAAGATGATGAGTCAACATGTTTAATAAATAAAATAAAATGAAATGTTTTTCTGAACTAATTCCAGAAAACTATGTTAAAGATAACATTGGTATTATGTGCATTATAATGATCTTCTTCACCTTAGGAAGGCTCCCTGCTTCTGTCTCCATTCTACCCTACTCTCCTCATTGTGGAAGAAGAAATGCCCTCAGTGAAAACTTTAAAAGACACCCCTCTTCTCACCCCTATAAAATTCACAAGTTGAACCAGATATCAATACCATGTTTCTTGGAAAATAAGACAGGGGTCTTATTGTCTTTTGACCCCCCCAAATTTTTGCTTGGGCCTTCTATTATCGGGGGTGGGTATTGGTTTGGGGTTGCCGGGTGGCTGCTCTCTTGCGAGCAGGTGCCCGAAGAGCCGGGCACAGGCTCAGGGGCAAACTGTTGGAAGACTCTATACCAGAGTCTTCCAACAGCCAGCCCACAACCATAGAAGGTAGTCCCAGAGCGGCTGCTGCCGGAAGACTTGACAGCGGATCTCCGGAGTTTGGAAGCTGGTATGCTTGGAGATGGCGTGGCGGCCGGCAGCAGGGGGTGGCAGTGGCGAACCTGGCCCAGCCCCTGCAGGGAGAGTTGGGCATGGTGAGGCAGGGAGGCGCACAAGTTGGAGGCAAGAACAAGTGCTTGCGCAACCTGTCTTTCCAGCCAGGCAGAGCGCCATGTGGCTTAGCACCTTTGGGATATTACTGGGTTGGTGAGTGGCACTCTGCCGGCTGGAAAGGGCGCTGCCAGGTGGCTGCTCATGAGAGCAGCCACCTGGCAACCTCCCGCTCCAGCTGGGCACAGCGCCACCCACCAACCTAGCGGTATCCCAAAGGCGTCAAGCAATGTGAGCACCTTGCCCCTCCCCTCCCCCCCCAGCTCCTACAGCTTTGCGCCTTGGGATATCGCTAGGTTGGTAAGTGGCGCTCTGCCTGGCTGGAGGGAGGGTGTCAGGGGGCTTATTATGGGGATGGGCGTATATTTTTGCCTACAGGAAAAATATGGCATGGTCTTATTTTCAGGACATGTCGTAATTTTGGGAGGGAACCACGGTATGTCCTGTGCCCCAGCAGCAAGGGGAGTAAAAGGTATAGGTAAAATACATGTATACATCCAGTTATGCTTTTTATAAAAAAGACACAAACTGGCACTAAACACTGGCAATTATTTTATTAGAAAATATACAATAAGGAAGGAAATATGGATGCTAGACTATGGGGAAAAATTTGCTTATGAAGAGACAATTAAGTAGGCTTTCTACTATAGAGCCTAATCCTAGGAAAAACAGAAATAAATTGAATATGGCTTTAAGATATCAAAATAAATCCAAATGCACTCTAATTATCATTTGCTGCCTGGTTTACCTACCCCTTTCCTATGCAGACATGAGTATATCATACTTGGGCTGCAAAAATATGGGCAGCTATTAGAGGGAATTTATACTTAAAGTTTGTGTGTGGCTGTGTTAGTGATCATTGGATTGTTGCAACCCAAGCTAGCATGCCTAGCAAACATTGCTCAGATATTAGACATTAGATATGCATGCTGCATAGAGTTCTGGAGTTACTGTGCAAAAGCTCTCAAAGGCATTGCATTAGGAAAGTCTTATAAAGCTGTTACTTTCTGAATTACATCTGAGAGGGACTCCGAATCAGGCAAATTATGCCTGAAATGGATTTCAAGATTTTTAAAACTTTGCCATGGTTATAACAACAACAATCCAGAAACCATATCTTTTATTTAAGGAAAGAAAGTAGCTAAGGCAGGTATGTTAAACATTTACAGTTATGGATTGCTTTTTCTCATGACTAAAATATTCATGCAATTGGTTAGTAATAGGTTCATATAAGACTTTAGAGAGTAGAAAAAGAAAGATGCGAAACCTTTTAAATAAGATTGCAGCAGTAGCATAAAAATCTATAATAGAATGAAATTTAGTCTGTTGATTTCCCTTGCTGTGATTGTACATAAAAGATGGCCAGAGACATATATTATATATATATATAGAGGACTTTACAAATAAGTAAATGAACTGCCAGCATGTGTTATGGACTAATTCCTTAGTATAACTAAGGATGGAGGATGTTAAATAATTATAATAATAAACCGGAGGTATAATGATGTTGATATGGCAAATATTCGAGTTAAGATATTTGAATTAATGGAAGTCAATCGAAGAGAAGCACCAGAACATGTTGTAACCAGTTGATATACTTCCTATTTTTTTCATAATAGATACCTGTGTTTTGTTTTTCTGATTGTTGTCTTTGTTTTTTTTCTGTATTATCTGTAATTGATTGATATATTAAGAAGATGTTGTATCAGCTTTAAACTAAAACTAAAAAAACATTTAATAAAAAAAAAAAAAAAAAAGATGGCCAGAGAAATTCAGGGACCCAGTCATTCTGATACGGATAAATTATTTGATGTCATTTTGTCATTAATTAATTCTGGACGAGCACAAAATCATTACCTTAGAAAGCACTTCATCGTGGGACAACGGTATTGGTTGTTAGTAATACAAGAACAGTTGAAGCAGCTTAAGTTCCTCAAGGCTATTTTCCATAAGTTGCCAAAGCATATTAATAACATTTCCAGCAGCAACCTTGGAAGAAATGAGACATACAATTACTGTAAATGCCTATATACAGAGGCTCACTTTTTAAATTGGTATTAGTTTTTTAAATCTCTAGATATTTTGCTTCCTATTTTATTTTTGATATTTTCATGTGTACTTAAGGATAATGTTAGGTGAGGTTTCTACAGATGATCCTTGCTTAATGATCAGTTGTATAGCTACCATTCAAACCTCGAAGGGCACTGAATTAGTAGTTATGACAGGTCCTCAAACAGGCCGGGATACCAGAGACTTTCTTGGCCTTGAATAAGAGGGAACGAAATAAGGCAGGCTTAAAAAGACCCAATAAGGCAGAAGGAGCAGGGGTCAAGCCTCATCCTGACAGATCAGAATCACGGGAGACCTGTTCCTCAGTATCCACAGCGAGTGGCTGAAAGATGCTTGCAGAAGCCGCCCCTTGGGCCTGGTTGGAACGACCCTTCTTAGGTCTGTTGGAAGAGGAGCAATGAGGAGTGGCAGCAGCAGGATGCTGAAGGCCTGCAGCGATGCCCCGCTCAATGGCAGCTGCTATGATGTCAGCCATATCATCAGGATTGATGGTGACAGCCCTGGGGACAGGGGAACCCACATCAATGTTGGGGGTGATGCTGCCATTCCTTTCAGAATCTGAGTCCCCTTGAAATCCAATCCCATCCTCCGGGTTCAAAGGAGAAGCTGGGGGGGAGACATCCCCATCAGTATCAGTGGAGAGGTCCTCCATAGGGTTGAAATTAATGGAGGAGAAACCCTGGGCAGAGGGACAGTAGTACAGCAATGATTGGTCTTAGAAGTGGCCTTTTGTGGCGCAGGATCAGGGCCTTGTCAGTAGGTGCACCAGGAGAGGGGGTTTCCTGGGTCTCCTGAGGGAGAGCAGGCTTAGAGGCCTGGTAGGACTGGTAGAAGAAGGCTTTGAATGGCCTCTCTTTTTGCCCTTAGGCTCAGAGGTGACTGGAGCTGATGGGGGCAACAGAACTGGGCAAATCCCACCCCCCTTGGAAAGGGTCCGTTACTTGCCATACTCAAGATTACTCCTTTAGCTGAAGAGATGTTGTAAAGCGATTGCAGCAGGCTTCCCGCCCAAACAAATGGCCGGTGCTTTTTTTCACGCTCAAAATAACTGCCTCAGAAAGTAGACCGGGCCTGAGAAAGGGCTAAGGTGGTGAGCCCACTAAGCAGCCTGTCGCCCAGCAGTTTTGCTGCCTGTCAAGCATGCCAGCGCGAGAAGAGGCCACAGGGGCTGAAGGAGGAGGCTGTGGGGGCTCGGAATGAGATTTCTGTGGCCTTCGCGATTAGAGAAGGCTTCTCCAGCGTGTGCAGCTGCAGCGATCGTTCCTGAGGCATCCGGCTGCGGCAGAATGCCTTTTGAAAGGCTTGGGCGTTTTTTCAGCAGCACGGCCAGCAGCAAGAGGCTGGAACTCCTTCGGACAGCGCGGGCAGCAACGAGCGGCACTCAAAGAGCCTGAGGCAAACCTCATAGGCTAGCCACGTGGCTGTAAGCTGCTGAGGCAGCCAAACCAGAGGGAGGCAAAAGCCTCAGAAAGGCAGGAATGCTTAGAGAGCCAAAGGCCTGATAGAGAACGATTTGGGAGGAAGCCAAATTTAGAAGTTTGAAGAGGTTTAGAGGATTTTGTAGAGAATTTAAAGGAAAATCAGCAAGGAGAAATAGGGAGGCACAGCTAATTAAGGATCGACTGAGTCTATTTCTGGGGAGGAGCTTCATGGGCATGGCTTTAATACTTGTAGACCCAGTTGTATTGGATCCTGACGGAGTCTACCCATGCCTGGATGATGTCTCCACCTACTGGAGAATTGCAATCTTCCCTGCTAGCTTCTGACAAACAGTCAATGCAGAAGCTGGCATGAAATTATAGTCACATGAGGTTCTTGCTTAATGATTCACATAGTCCTTACTCAACGACAGCAACTGGGACTGCTGAAACTGCCATCATTAAACAATGCAGTCATGTGGTGGGTTTGTTTGTTTGTTTTCTTATGACTACATGGCTTAATGATGGAGTTTCCAGATCTAATTAGAATCATTAAATTAATTTCTAAGAATATAAAATACAGTATGCTTAATCTTGAATACTATTTAATATTATGAACTGTGGTGATGCAGTGGTTAGAAGGCAGTACTCCAGGCTATTTCTGCTGCCTGCTGGCTGCCTGCATTTTGGCAGTTTAATTCTCACCAGCTCAAGGTTGACTCAGCCTTCCATCCTTCTGAGGTTCATAAACTGAGAACCCAGATTGTTGGGGCCAATATGCTGACTATGTAAACTGCTTGGAGACGGCTGTAAAGCACTATGAAGTGGTATATAGTTTAACTGCTATTGTTATAATAGATTGTTCCCCAAGTATGTACATTTATAAGTTAAAGAGAAACATTTTCTTAAATTTAAATCATTATTAACTTTTATTTAATACTTTTCAAAGATCTTATAAATAGGTTTAAATAAATGATTTTAAAGCTTTCAACCTTAGTAGTATTTTAAAAAATCATAATCTTAGTACAATGCTGGTCTTGACAGAAAATTCCCAACAGCCTTGCATATCTTTTCCTACTTCTTTGTGTTTCAAAATTATGGCTTCTGTTATATTAGCATCAATAATAGCTTCAATCAGTATATAGATAAAACATGCAACCTAGTACAATTTCTTATATTTCTTATCATGCAGCTCCCACCAGCAGATATAGTTGTACTCTCCAATTTTAATTTCAAAACAAACTCATCTATCTGATAAGAAAATAAAGCTGGTTGCTCACAACTAAATAATACATTAAATACCATGAAAAATTTCCACTGTATAAAATCAGTCTGGTTACCTTAACCTTACCTCTGAAACAACTTCATGAGACATGAGCCTCTGGATAGCAGCTAGACACAGCTGAGTGATCTTTGGTTCTTTTGTTCCACAGCCCATTAGAAAAGGCTGAACCACTTCTGAGCTATTCTCTTTCAAAGCTTTGAAATTGAGAGAGAAAACACAAGCAAGCAAGCAAATAAGAAAACCCAAATCAAGAATACTAAAGATATATTTATGATAAAAATGACATCTGATAACACATTTAGATTAGTACTCTATTTACTTATGCTATAATTAATCACCCAATTAAATAACTAAATTAAATAGTAGAAAACAGTAATAAGTCAACACCTATAATGAAGCTGCAAATATAACCCAGATATCAAATTATTTTAATATATCTTCTCATACTTGAGAAATATCATATTGCTATACAGCTGTCCCCGAGATAGCGTACCTATTAATGGATGTTAAACATTGTGAAAGTAGGAAAAAAGTTACAACTGAAATATATTTTTATACATGATTTTACACAATTCTTCAAAAGTTAACTAATCATACACACACATACAAATGTGTATGTGTGTATGTGTGTATCTATATCTATATCCATCCATCTTGATTTTTCTACAAAAGGATATTCTGACATGAACTTATAGTACAATGTATAATAAATAATTTTATTGCTAACGCATTATCATTTTATTTTTGAAAAACATCATCTCTAAAGTAGTTCTTATGTTTAGTTTTAGAACAATAAATAAGATAAAAGATCTGGTTTATTAGATAATAGTCCACATGATAAAAATGGTCAATTATGATGAAACTCTTTGCTGAAAATGCAGTTTCAAATGCATAACTTACACCTGCTATTTCAATGTTTATTAAAACATACCTTCAATTTTCATTTAAACTTTGCATACCATAGTACATTAAAAATAATCATTATTGTCAGAGTTTTTGGCAACGTGATATTCTTATGAGATAAACCCAGAAGAACAACACAGCACACAGACCTTTAGATAATAATAGCGGTTTATATACAATATATACAGACATACATCCCTTACCACTCAGTTACGGACACAAGGAGAGGAATGAGATACACGACGAGAGAGAGAAACACCCTCTAATGACCACGTACAGCTGTGTGAAAAAGTCCTGTACGCTTTTCAGTTTTAAGCTGTATTTACATGTTTAATCAACTTTTCACTCATAGAAACCACGCAAAATTAGTACTTTGATAAAAAAAATTGTAGTTGGATTGAGATGCATAATTTTTATTAATATAACCAAAGTCTTTTTAAGGTTTTGAGTGAGTTTATGTGCTAAAACAAACACAACTTGAATTTTTGAGAATGTAGGATCAAAAGTAGCCAATCAGCAGCGAGCTTTGGCTGACCAATCAAAATGCACAGAGGCTAAATCTATGAGCCAATCAATGTTTGTCATACTCTGACTTAAATAGGCATGAAAAGCATCGAGAAATTTAATTTAGCTCTGGCTGCGGGCAAGGATGAAGGCCTTTGCTTTCACCAGTACTGAGCAGTGGCATTGCATCATTGTGCTTCATGAAGAGGGTTACTCCGTACAGAAATAGCCAAGAGAGTGGAAATGCCATTGCACCACAGTGAGCAAAGTAGTTGAATAATACCAAATAACTGGCTCAGTTGATGACAGGTTCCACTCTGGAAGACCAAGAAAGTCAACAAAACAGCAAGTTCGGGCTCTGCAATGCATTTTGATGACTGACAAGAAGCTCACCTCACCTCAGATTACAAGAATTTAGGGTGAAACATGGATGTAAAAGTGTGCACAAGCACAGTGCATCGCAGACTGCTTGCCAGAGGGCTCAAAGGCTGCAGGGCTCAAAGTAAACCTTTACTCACAGACGTTCACCACTCTCGTCGACGTGCGTGGGCCAAGAACTATGCCAAGTGGACCACTGAAGATCATCTTCAGTGACGAGAGCAATTTCTACTTGACTGGGAATCGTGTAATAAGTATGTCAGAAGATTTCCAGCTGAAGAATTTAGGCCGTACTGCCTGAATCTATCAGGAAGCATCCATTGCACATGATTATCTGGGATTGTATCGCTGCTTCTGGTATTGATCGGATACAAATCGTGCAGGGAATTATGAATTCCAAGCAGTATGTTGAAGTCCTGGAAAAGACCATGCTTCCTTCAGTTCAGCAACTTGTAGGGAAGGACTTTTACTTCCAGGATGACAATGCTCCTTGTCCATCGAGCCAAGTCCGTCCAGCAGTGGATGAAGAAGCATGGTGTTCAACTCCTGGATTGGCCAGCTCAGAGCCCGGATTGAACCCAACTGAGAACTTGCGGGCCAAAATTGGTTACGAAATAAGCAAGAAACATCCAACGACCAAGCAGGAGCTGACTGAATCCATATTGCAGCCTGGCACCACATTGTCACCAAAGATGACGTGCAAAGGCTTATATAGTCTATGCCGAAAGTGATGCCGCCTGGTGATAAGCAATAAGAGTTGGCCAATTTCATATTAGTAACCATGTTGGTTACCCTAAACACGGTTTTCTTTTCCAGGGCTACAAACAATAAAATGTTAACAAAACACTAGCATTGGCTTAGTAATTGCAACACATATGCCACTGGGTATGCATCAATTAATCTGTGTTCATAGTCATTGTAAGCATGCATTGTAAGCATGCAAGAAAATTCACAATTCCCATCCAAAACAGCACCAAATTGCAAAAAGCTCATGCTTTTCACTTAAAAACCACCAGTATTTATTTAAATATACATACTTTCATAGCATTAGTATAAAATATCATAAAATCAATGGCCTATTCAAAAAATGTCATAAACTGTAAACCGTAAAGCTTACACTGTAAACCGTAAAGCTTACACAACGTTTTCACACAGCTGTATATATAGACACATTTAAAGGGAGTAAATGACTTTTGTGGACCCCATCAGTCTTAAATAGACAATCCCTGTATTGCTGAATCATTCTCATTGCAATCTATTTAGATTACAGTTTACAACCTTACATCAGCTGACAGCTATTAAATCCTCAGTACCTGATACTCCTCCCGTTAAAGCTATACATCTGATAATCCAAACGCTTTGACATAGTCTTTACACTTAGCTCAATCTCTTCAGTTTAGTTTATCTGCCTAGCTGTCTTTCTCTTTAACTTCGGCTTCCCCCATTTATCTCGTTCCTAGGCAATGACCAAATCTCTTGGTGATTACAGGGTCATTATGATACCACCTACTCTAACCTCACTTGCAGTGAACCGCTCAAGAGGTATAACTTTCTTTTTTTTTTTAATTTTTTTTATTACATAGACAACATCACATGACAATAGAAAAAAAACAATGGGAAAAGGAGAAGAAAAAAAAGGGGGGGAACCCATCATCACATACAATATGTCATTTGATCACAGGTGCATCCCTACTAAGTTTATACATCCCATATCTCTCTGTTGTATATTTAATAAACACCACAATAAGCTAGGGTTTAAAAAAGGGGGGGGAAGGAGGGGAAGCCAAAAAAGACAAAAAAGTCCAAAAAAGAAAAGAAAAGAAAAAGAAAAGAAAAAAGAAAGAAAGAAAGAAAGAAAGAAACCATCATCACATGGCAGCATGTCGTTTGGTTACAAGTGTTTTAACCTCTACATCTTCAAATGATATTTACCGTCAATATATATGTAATATATATATATATGTATGTATGTATGTATGTATGTATGTAAAATGGTAAAAACAAAAGGAGACACCCCCCCCTCCAAAAAAGGAGGAGAGGTGCTTCAGCTACAAGTGGGAAAAAGAAAAGCAGAAAAAATGTAAATAGTCAGGGGTCAAAAAAAAAAAAGATCCAAAGGTTAAAAAGAATAATCAAACAGAAAAAAAAGTAAAAGATCAAAAAGTCAATAGTGATGATCAAAAAGAAAAAATCAGTGTCGATGTCTCCACAGCAGATGGTGTGAAAATGGTGTTGAGAGATGAAAGAATGCCAACAAGCTAAAACAAATGATTTTTTTTTGGACTCTTTTCCCCCCCCCTAAGATAAAAGTCTTTCCAAGGTCACTCTCAGCTCTGCTGTTTTGTCTAGCAAGATTCCAGCTGCGTAAATACGTAAATCAAATGCCTTACAGGGGGATTTTGATAACAAAGTTCAAGTCCACAAGATGGCAGTGTTAGCTTGTAATTTGTAGTTATAGCTTGCTTTAGCCTGTCCGTGGCGTTTGTTAATTACTAATTGTTAAAATACATCAAAAAGGCTAAAAGGGAATGAAGAAAACAGAAAAAAAAAAGATCTTCAAGGCACTTTAAGTTTAAGATTCAGTGTCCCCATTAGATTCAAAGTTAAAAATATCAACAACAAAAAGGAGGAACAGAAGAGGCCGATTTAAATTACAGGAAAGTCCAGCCCGGCTTCCAAAGATAAAAAAAAAGGAACAGAAAAATAAACTTCAAATGGCAACATTTATCCCCGCTGCTTTTCTCACTAGTCAGCCTTATTTTAAACTAAGTTTCCAAATTTAGAATGTTCTCTTTCCAACAAGAAAAAAATATTTAAAACTCACACCAAACGACATGCTTATATCCACTCTCTCTCTGGGCTTTTGCAGTTGTAGTCAGCATCGGCTGATCCGGAAATCACTGGATTAGGAGGGCTTTCCTTAGGTTCCCAGAGATTTTGCGAACATCTCTGGGACCACTGGAGTTCCCACCATGTCACTGTCTCTCCGGGACAGCTTAGATTCGAAACGAATCGTCCAAAATGACCCGGTATAGATGGTCCTCTCAGGAACTGCCTGAAAGTCCGTCTTCTCACTGCTAAGCCCCGCCTTCTTCCAGCCCAAGAGGTATAACTTTCTTGCACCATTCAGGTCTCCTAGGTATAACATTGTTTGCTTGCCTTGTGTTTTTCCTACTCACAGGATACACCCTGTATGTAATGTGTCTCCTCACAAACAGCACACTCTAAATACCTCTTGCACTGCTTTGACTTTTGCCACCTAGCTGGGTCTGGCATCTTTTTCTATATGTTAAAACTTCCAGTCTTCTTTGTAATAAGTGTATACAATTGTCATGTGTAGGAGTATTCTTAAGTACACATGCACAATTGTTTTCTTGCATTCCCAGAACATACAGACCATCCTTTTTAACCCCTTGTGCACCTACCTGTCTGAGAGATTGAGAGATTGAGATGGAGATGCTTTATTTGTATGCCGCTCTTTTCCCTGGGGGGACTCAGGGCGGCTCACAACTCAAGGGGAGGGAGGACAAACAAGTCACAGACATAAAAACGATACATCATTAAAAACACAACAGTCATACAATTTGAGTGGGTTGAAATCTTTAGCCCCAGGCTTGTTGGACAGCCAGGACTTAAGGGCTACGCGGAAGGTCTGGAGGGTGGTGAGGTACGAATCTCCACGGGGAGTTTGTTCCAGAGGGTCGGAGCAGCCACCGAGAAGGCTCTCCTCCGGGTAGTTGCCAGCCGACATTGGCCGGCTGATGGAATTTGGAGGAGGCCTACTCTATGCGATCGTATCGGCCTAGTGGAGGTAATTGGCAGTAGGCGGTCTCTCAAGTACCCAGTCTGTTTTTCTTAATGGTCTATAGTCCCCCAGCAAATACTATTTCGTAACCCTGTCTGTCTAACATGGATATACTCAATAAATTGTGCTCTAAAATAGGTACATATAACACGTTGTACAATGTAGCATATATTTCTGGTACATACACATTATCTTCCCCTTTTACAGCAGTTCTCTGTCTATTACCCAGACTAATCCACGTTTGCCTTGCTGGTTTCAAACCAGAAAACACATGTGGATCGTTAACAATATGCTGGCTCGCCCCATTGTCCAACAACCACGTGTTCCTGGTGTGTTCAGTTGTTGATGCTGCCAGGGAATATGACCCTGGAGAACTGTTCCACATTTGCTGCTTAGATCCACACCCTTGTCTTGCTGCTCCTCTGGTTCCTCCTCTCAGGACAGCATCTCTGAAAATGCTCAGTAGAACCACACGTGTAGCATCTCTTCACAAAATGAATTCTCTAATTTGCTCTGCTGGCATCCTGGACTGTTGCAGATGTTGGTCAGTGCTGAAAGCTCTCTCCTCCCTTTCCTCTCTAGCCGTTTCTGCTCCTCCTCCAAAAACCGACCAGTTAAATATGAAATGGTTAAGTCCTGTACTTGCATGGACTGTAGATTAGTCACAAGAACATCCCATGAATTGTCCAAGAAACTAAGAACCACATACATCTTGTAAAAGTCATTCCCCTTTCTTCCAACTCAAGGAATGTCCTTCTAACAGTCTGCAAATGTGTGGACATACACTCTCCCAGCTTGAGCTGTGCCTTATACAGTTTCCTAGTTAGCAACACCTTACTGCTAGTAGTCTCTCTCACATACACACTATGCAACGCCTCCCAGAAATCTTTAGCAGACTGGAGATTTCTCATGTGTAGCAGCTAACTGTCTTCTAAAGCAAGATTATGCTGGCTAATGCTTTCTCATTACACCTCTGGTCACCGTAATCCAGGACTGCTGGTGGATTAGTAACAATTGTACAGAACTCCTCCTTACGGATATACATCTCTGTTCTGACTCCCCCTTGGCAGCTCGTTAACAAACGCAGGCAGGCAACTTAAAAGGAAGGCTTTTCTTTATCAGTTTTCAGTTCAAACTGGCTTCGAGCCCAGAAATAACATAAACATAAATCTCTGATAAGAATTCAAAACAAAAGCTCTTACAAATGCTGCCCTTCTTCCACCGTCTCCATGGATCAGATTTACATGAAAACACCAAAACATTTATCCAAATGTAACAGGCATAATCACGAGTAATAAGCAAGCAATATTGTACCAGACACGGAACACACAAAGGAACGTTGACTCCAGCGACTGGGGCGTGGCAGCATCTCTCCTTTTATCTCCAAACCTCCTCCCACAAGCTCCAGCTGCATACTAAATCTTGTATCTCGAAAAAACTCTCAGCAGAATTGCTGAGTCACAACAGTATCCCCCACCGCAGGGCCCTTTCCCCGGGGTCCAATGGTCGGGATGACGTGTCCCCAAGATGACCCGCACCCATTTCCCTTGGTGCCTTTTTCATGAATCCCAAACCTCTGGAGGCATAGCCCCCTTGAATCGGAACTCTTTCGGTATCCAGTGGCCACCATGTTTCCTTCCGCCCTTCCTGGCGTCGATACCCCATCCAGGGACATCCACCCTCCACAAGCCCGACTCACCACCCCTCCTACCGTTGGAGGTTGATGGCAGATCTACCGACTGCGGCCGAGCCTTCACTCCCTGTCTAGGGTCCTCCACCCTCTGCAAGGCTGACCCACCAACCCCCTTTCCGTCAGAGGTTGACGGCAGCTCTACCAACTTTGGCCGAACCGTAACAACCTGTCTAGGGTCCTCCACCTTCTGCAAGGCCGACCCACCAACCCCCTTTCTGTCAGAGGTTGATGGCAGCTCTACCGACTTCGGCCGAACCTTAACTCCTTGTCTAGGGTCCTCCACGTTCTGCAAGGCCGACCCACCAGCCCCCTTTCTGTTGGAGGTTGTTGGCACCTCTACCGACTTTGGCTGAGCCACCACGCAATCCCCTCCCGCAGAGCCCTTTCCCCGGTTTCAATGTTCGGGGTGCAGCCCAGAAGGGTTGATGACGGCCCCTCCAGAACACGGTTCAAGACCCCGGCACCCCACTGGGAACTCAGAGACAAAGTCCAATGCTGCGGGAACCGTAGTCGACAAAGACTGGAATCTCGGCGGAGTTCTCTTTGTAGACCTGGCCCAATGACACTGGGCACATGACTGCACGCACCTCCGTACGTCACCTTTCAGATGGGGCCACCAAAATTGACGGGAGGCCAGGCGCAACGTCCGAACAAACCCCCAATGTCTTGATGCAGATGCGCAATGAATCTGCGAGAGCACCTGTCGATGGATGTGCCCTGCGGGAACATAGAACCAGCCCTGACACTTCAAAAGGTCCCCTTCCAAAGTCCATGGGAACGCCAGCCTCACTTCCGCCTTTTGTCGCTCCATCCATTCGTCACCCCACTGCGCATCCCATACCAAAGACTACATGCTCACAGGATGACAAACGGCAGTGCAGGTTGCAACGGGTAGAACAGTCGGAGGTGGAAGCGAGTTCGCGGGATCGGAGTTTTTTATTTTACTCGGCAGGGCATCCGCCCTGGGACTCCACACACCCCGAACGCACGCTATCTTGTGCAAACAGGGTATCTTGGCCACACCAACGTGCTGATTGTCCGACTTGATCACGCGTTGCTGAGGGACGGCTGTAGTCTGCGCAACCCTCCTGTTCTTCTTGGGGCAGCTCCCTGCCAAGTGTCCAAGATCCCTGCAGTAAAAACACAACCCCTCCCCACGTCTTCTGTCCATCTCTGTCCGTGACACCCGAGGTCGGACAGCACCCAACTCCATTGGCTCCTCCCAGTCCACTGCAGTCTCTTGCTGAACTGGCATGCTGGTGGTTTCCTGGAATACCCGGCGAGGCCTTCGCCTCTGCAGCCAGGCGTCTATCCGGAGGCACAGGTGGACCAACGCGTCCAACGTCGGTGGCCTGTCCACCCTCGCCAGTTCATCCTGCAAGGCCTCAGACAATCCATCTTGGAACGTGTCCATTAAAGCAGGTTCATTCCATGTGGAATCTTGGCTACTTAGCCTGAATTCAGACACATATTCCTGCAATGACCCAGTTCCCTTCTGCAGTGGTTTCAAACTTCTGGCAGCTGTTTCCCCTTTGATCGGATCTTCAAACATCCGTTTGAAATGCTGGCAGAAGCCCTGGAAGTCATCCAGCAGAGGGCTCTGTTGCACTAACAAGGGCGTGGCCCACCGGGCAGCCATGCCTGAAAGCAAACTGATCATGAATCCCACCTTTGTCCGGTCAGTGGGAAAGTCCTCCGCTCTCAGGCTAATAAACAGCTGGCATTGTCCCAAAAATGCTGTAAACATTGCCAAACTTCCATCATATTTATCTGGCATGGCTATTGGGCACTTCCGCCTTGGCTGGGGGGTGGGTGGGTTGCAGCTCTCTGCAACTGCTGAATTTGGTCCGACAACATTGTTATTTGCTGTGCCATTAATCTACTTTCCGCCATGAGTTGCTCCATAATTACTGAGATTAAGGCTTGTCTTGGCTGGAGTCAATCTGTTCTGACCCCCCCTTGACAGCTTGTTAACAAATGCAGGCAGGCAACTTAAAAGGAAGGCTTTTCTTTATCAGTTTTCAGTTCAAACTGTCTTCGAGCCCAGAAATACCATAAACATAAATCTCTGATAAGAATTCAAAACAGACTTCCTGGGCGGGACCTTGCTGATGGTAGCAGCTTAACAGAGCTGCTCCCGAGTTCCTGTTCGCGTTATCTGTTTAGACATCTGACAGATACCTTATCCTTCAGGCAAGAAGGGAAGGAGAGAGATCCAGCTGGGCAAGTGACTATTTGTTCTTTGCAGCTTTTATGTCTGCGAAGAGAGGGGGGCCAGCCGAGGCAGAATCATCTCTGTGCCGGAATCTCCAGCTGCTTTTCGCAGCAGCACAAAGTAAGATCCTCCCACTTAGAACAACATCTGAACTATCTGATTTTAATACAAGCAGAGCCTGTACTTGAGAACTTCATTTGTTTATTTAAATCTTAGCTTCATTTTTACAAGATCTTCCTTCGTTAATTTGGCTTGTTAAAAAAAAAAAGCTTTTAAAATGGCGACGGTGAATTCTCCGTAACAACGCTCACCTTCTTAATCTTCTTGTAAAGAACAGCTATAAAACTTCAAAGGAAAGGAGTGACTCATCACTCTGCCTTATAGCCGGCCAGCAGATTTTTACTAATTAGTTTCACTTCTACAAGATTCTACAAGACTCTCTTTTATCAATTTTGCTAATATATATTTCTAATATAGAGAAGTCTAAAATGGCGATGAATATGCTGAGCTGCCTCGTTACAATGTTTATTTTCTGAAACCTTCTGAAAAGTCCTACGGAGCTAATAAAGGGGTGATTTAATACCTCTTTCCATAGCTGCATAGCGGGCCAGTAGAGTTTGATTAATTGCTTAAAGATAAAACTTGGAATGGTCTCAAAACTAAATCCTGGTCTGAAACCCCGTCCAGCCCCCAGAAGTACCTCCCCAATACCTGGTACAAAGTCGCAGCCTCCACCCTCTATGCCTCCTACTGGAGATTTGCTAACGAAAGAATTTTTTTTTGAAACTTTTAACAGTTTGACAATCAAAGTTGAAGATAGACTTAGAGATTTTAAAGAGGAGATAAAAGAAGATAAAAGAACTTAAGGAGGACTTGTATGGTAAAATTGACGCCAGGGTTGCAAAAATTAAAGATGAGATGCTGGGACTTGTAACTGTACTAACAGAACATGTTTCTGGAATTGAAGACAGTCTAGAGGATCTTAACAAAGCTAATACCAATTTGACATCGAAAACTGAGGTGGTGCAACAAAAAGTTGAAAACGCTGAAAAAGAAATTATTATAATACAGTACAGGCAGATGGAGCTGGCATTAAGAGTAAGGGGGTTGTGTGAGGATAAACAGGAGAACTTGAAACAGATTCTTTCAGAAGCTTTTGATTGTCTGGTGGGAAGACCGGGGTCTAACTTTGACTGGCACATCGATAAAGCTTATCGCGTTAATTCTTGGGTGGCAAAACAGAAGCAGCTCCCCCGAGACATAGTTATATATTTTACTACAAGAGAGCTCAGAAACACGATACTACAAGAGTCTTATAACACTAGGCTCCAAATTGGGGGCCAGGATTTGACTGTTTTGAAAGAAATACCACCTCAAATGCTAAGAGCCAGGAGAGACTATGCTTTTTTAGTGAAAGAACTCAGAAACCGTCAGATACAGTACAGATGGGACGCACCATTTGGTATTATACTTACATTTGACAGGCAAAGATATCGTCTTAACTCTGTATGGAAAGCTCGAGATTTTTATCACAATATTTTGAAGGTGGGACACCCTGCACCACCTGGATCCGGAGAAAGATCACAAGAAGGACAAGACAGACAGCAAACCACACAACTACCGGATAAGATGGACCATCTCTCCCCCGTAGAAGGGCAAGGGGTTATGGAACAAAGACCTAAACGTATGACTACCAGACGAATGGAGAAACAAGCTAAAAGGCAACAACCTCAACAATCACCGGCCATCGATCAAGGAGTTACAGCAACAAGTTCAGAAGCCGTGGGAGGAGCTAGGCCAAAGGTTAAACAGGCCATGCAGGAGGCTCTAAAAAAGCTTCAGGCAACCAATGATGACAACTAAGATTTTAACATGGAATGTCAATGGACTGAATTCTCCACAGAAGAGAAAGACCATTGGTTCTTACCTGAAGGGTCCTTCTCTGCACACTGCGGGAGAGTCCAAGTATGGGTATTATCACAGTCTGCTTGCCCTGGACTGAGAAGTCTGTTCCTGGCCACGCCTCCTTGCGTGGCCACGTCTCTCCAGAAAAAATGGAAGTATCAAGTCCGTGAGGATGTCACAATAAGGTAGAGTACAAATCCGTGAAGATGTCCTGCTAAGAGACAAGATCAAGTCCAGAGGACACACAAGTCACAATTCTGAGTCACTAGATGATGGCACTATCACCCCCGGGACAGCCGGGTGGGTTGGACTCTCCCGCAGTGTGCAGAGAAGGACCCTTCAGGTAAGAACCAATGGTCTTTCTCCTGCACACTGCTTAGAGAGTCCAAGTATGGGACATACCCAAGTTACTGTCCACCAAGGCGGGTAGAAGAACTGTCCCGGGTCTCATCCGTCTGAACCACCGCCTGTAACACCCTCCTGCCGAAGGCTGCCTCAGCGGAGGCGAAGGCATCCAGCTTGTAGTCCCTGACGAACGGAGAAGGTGAAGACCATGCCGCCACCCGACAGATCTCTTCGATTGAGGCCTGGGCAGCCCAGGCTGCGGAGATGGTGGCGCTTCTTGTTGAGTGGGCCGTGATGTTTCGAGGGACCGTCCTGGCCTGACTTTCATAAGCGGAGGCTATGTATGCCCTGAGCCAGCGCCCCACAGTGGAAGAGGAGACCTTCTTGCCCAGAGAGCCAGGCTGAAAGGAAATGAACAAGGCCTCGGACTGCCGAAACTCCGATGTTCGATGAAGGTAGGCCTTCAGGGCTCTCCTAACGTCCAAGGTATGCTACGAGCGCTCCCGAGGATGGGAAGGGCGGGGACAGAAACTAGGGAGGATGACCTCCTGTGCTCTATGAAAGAGAGAATTGACCTTCGGGATGAAGGAAGGATCAAGCTGCAAAATGACCCTGTCGGGATGGACGATGCAGAGGTCTTGACGCATCGACAGGGCCACCAGCTCGGAGATGCAACGTGCCGAGGTGATAGCAATCAAAAAGGCTGTCTTCAGCGTCAGATGGCGAAGAGAAATAGAGCTGAGATGCTCGAAGGGTGGTGTGGTGAGTGCCTGGAGTACTACGGACAGCTGCCAGGAAGGATAACGGTGGACGGTGGGTGGGTGTAGATTTGAGGCGCCTTTTAAAAAGATGCGCACCTTGGGAACCTTGCCTAGGGTTAGCGAAGAGTCCCCAGCCCAAACCGTCGCCAAGGCAGCCACCTGGCGACGCAGAGTGTTGGGGGACAAGCCTCTGTCCAGTCCCCCCTGCAGAAAATCCAAAACGCGCTTCACGGGCGCCCTGACCGGGTCCAAAAGTCGTTCCTCGCACCACCTGGCAAAGGAGACCCACGTGGCGTCTTAAATCCTCGTCGTGGAAGGACGATGAGCAGCTTGAATGGTACGTATTACCTCGTCCGAAAAATCTTCGCTCCTCAACAGGTCCCCTTCAAGTGCCAGGCGGCCAACTGCAACCACTGGGGGTCAGGATGTATGACTGCCCCCTGGCGAAGGGAGACCAGATCCGAAGGAAAGCGCCACGGAGGAGACACCGACAGGCTGACCAGATCAGCGAACCACGATCTCCGGGGCCAATGAGGGGCCACGAGAATCACCTCCGCTTCATCCTCCATGATCTTGGAGATTACTTGGGGTAGAAGTGGAAGCGGAGGAAAGGCATATAACAGGCCCGGGGGCCAGTGGCACCGCAAAGCATCCGTCCCTTCTGCCCCCTGAGTCTGGAAGCGGGAGAGGAACCTTGACAGCTGAGCGTTCTCTTTTGAGGCAAACAGGTCCATCTGGGGTAGGCCGAACTTGACGGTCAGACGGCGGAAGAGGACGGGATTGAGTTGCCACTCGGCAGGGTCAATGGTTTTCCTGCTGAGCCAGTCCGCGCGGGTGTTGTCTACACCCGAGATGTGGTCTGAGCGGATGGACTCCAGATGGCGCTCCGCCCAGCGGCCTAGGGCTTCCGCTTTCGTCATCAGGCGTTTTGACCGGGTGCCACCCTGGCGGTTGATGTGCGCCTTGGTGGCCACGTTGTCTGTCATCAGCAGGACGTGCCGTCGACGAACTTCCCGGTGGAAGTGATGGAGGGCTAACCTCGCTGCTCTCAGCTCCAGTAGATTGATGCTGCAGCAGTATTCCGATGCGGACCACTTCCCCTGAACCACGAGATGGCCCAGGTGCGCTCCCCAGCCGGAGAGACTGGCGTCGGTGGTGACGACCACCCGGTCGGGTTCCTTGAAGAGGTGGCCCTTGCGTATTGCCCGTGATGCCCACCATTGGAGAGACCTCTTCACGGGCGGAGGAACGGTGATCAACATGTTCGAGTTGCTCCTGTTGGCCCTCTGGTGGGGTAGAAGCAGCCACTGCAGAGTTCTTGAGTGCAGCCCAAGGAACGATCGACAGGCAGGAGATCATCTTCCCTAACAGCTGAGATAGAAGAATCACCTGAGACTGCCTTGCACGGATCACCTGGTGTGTTAGAGAACGGAGGGCCACTACCCCGTCTGGGGAGAGGAAGACCCTGCAACAGGAAGAATCTATCACTGCCCCCAGGTGGTTGATTCTGGTGGAGGGGGAAAGATGGCTCTTTTCCAGATTTAGGGAGAACCCATGGTTTCTAAGGGCTCTCATGGTTATGCGCAGGTCCCGCACGGCCTGCTGCCTGGACGACGATTGAATGAGGATGTCATCCAGGTAGCATTGGAGCCATATGGGTCTGCACCGGAGGTGCGCAGCCACCACTGCCAGAACCTTCGTGAAGGTCCTGGGGGCCGACGACAGGCCAAATGGAAGGTATTGGAAGTGTATTGGAAGTGTCGGCCGGCGTAGAAAAAGCGCAGGAATCTCCTGTGCTGCAGGCAAATGGGAATATGAAGGTATGCCTCCTTCAAATCTATTGAGGTCAGGAAGTCCCCCTGGCGGATCCCCGCCAGGATGGATTGGAGGGACTGCATCTTGAACCTCCGATAGGCGATGAACCGATTGAGGTTCTTGAGGTCCAAGATGGCCCTCCACCCCCCCGAGCTCTTGGGGACGAGAAAGAGAATGGTGTAATAACCCTTCTCCTCCTGCCCGGGGGGCACCTGCTCTATGGCGTTTATCTCCAGGAGGTGAAGAACCTCCTGGTCCATCCGCTCCCTCTTTACAGGACAGGAAGGGGTAGGACACCTGATGAAATTCCTGGGGGGGGGGAATAAATTCCAGAGAGAGTCCCTCCCTGATGGTCTGAAGTACCCAGGCATCCTCCGCTGTCCGGGCCCAATGAGAGGCAAACAGCTGGAGGCGCCCCCCTATGGGAGATGACATCGGGAAGTTACTTTGACTTGCGAAAAGGCCTGTTAGAGGCCCCACCGCGGTTAAACTTGCGGAACCCGAATTGCTGCCCCCCCCTGTCGCGAAAGGAGGACCTCTCCTGCGCCCTCTCCCCTGATTGACCCGAGTTGGCGGGGTTGAAGGCGGTGGAGGTGGAGGGCTCTGAGGCACGAAAGGACTGCTTCCTGCGAAAGCGAAAGGGCTTGCGATCCTGCTTCTTAGCAGTAGAGGATAAGACCTTCCTCTTATCCTTGGATTCGATAAGGAATTTATTTAGCACTTCCCCAAATAATTTGGCACCCTTGAAGGGCGCTGCGGCCAACTTCCACTTATGTTTTTGGTCCGCCTGCCAATGGCGGAGCCAAATAAGTCTACGAGAGGTTACATTCGCAGCCAAGGCCCTGGACGGAAACTTGGTGGCGTTAAGAGAGGCGTCCACGGCGTACTGGGCGGCCGCAATGGTCTTGGACACGTCCTGATGAAGACGTCCGTCTTCCAGAGGAAGTTTACGCAGGAGCTCCCTCAGCCAGATCACGACTGCCCTATTGAAGAAGGAGGCGGATGAAGCCGCTCTAATGGCCCAGGCCGTCATTAGGTGAATCTTGTGACCGGCCTTTTCCACCTTTTTGTCTTCCGCCTTGAGACCTTCAAGGAGATCTGCGGGAAGGGGCGTGTTGGAAGTGAGAGCAGTGATGGGGGGGGTCTACTTCCGGGAGTACCAGAAGGTTCTCCAGAGCCGGCTCCATGGTATACAACTGTTTGTCCACCCCACTGGGGGAGGAAGAAGTGGCCGGCTGATCCCACTGGCGCTGAATTAAATCAAGGAATAGTTCAGGGACCGGTACAAGCTGTTGGTGAGAAGGAGGGAGTTTAAACATCGCCGCATTGGGGTTCGCCGGGGCGGCCCCAGTGGCAGGAGGAGCTGGGGTGGGTTTTATCCCTTCACCAGTGGCCACTTTCACCTTCTGTAAAATAGATTTAAAAAGTGAAGGCTTGAAAAGCCCCGAGAAGGATGGGGCATCAGATGTGAGATCGTCATCGTCATCTGACAATTGAAAGAGATCCTAGATTGGATCCTCAGGAGCCGAGGTCTGGTCACGGAGGATTCAAGAGAGGGATGGCGCACCCGCTTTGGCGGAGGCGGCTCGGTAACGGTGGACTTAGGGAGACCTGATACTGGGCGTTCACGCTTACGCATGGCAGCCTCCACAGCCCTAGCAATGGCCCTGTCCATCATCCTCTGCATGCTAGGAGAAAGCTCAGCCTCAGAGTCAGAATCCGAACCCATGTCCGGATCCGCTTGATCTCCCTGAATGGGAAGGGAAATATCCTGAGGGATGGCAATAGGATGAGCCACCGATTCCTGCTCTTGGTCATAGGACTAGGAAGGTGAGAGTGAGGAAGGGGCCAAGGATCTGCCGGGGGATAGGTCCTGCGACTCAACCTCCTCGGCCAACATAGCTGCGGGATCCCCTCTGGGGGGGGAGGAGCCAAGGGAACCCCAGGGGTAGAGGAGAAAGCATCTTTCTCCGCCAGGCGCCTGGCTTTCTCAAATTGCTTGTCAAGGGCCCTCTGGCGCCTCTCAGCGTACCTGGCCTCGGCCATAGAGTGGGTCTTAGGGGGTTTACCCTGACTGACCACCCGCGCCCTGCCTGAACCATCCTCCATAGCTTGGGGAGAACTCACGCTCGGAACCTGCGGGGGACCCTGTCTACCAGCAAGGGAACCTGAGACAGAAGAATCCATGAGGAAACACACAGGTTGATCAGGCAATTGGCTGCACAATGATAAGAGAAATAATGCATCAGCAGAGCAGAGAGTGAGGAGGATACAGAATGTGTAGCTTAATAAGTTAACATTCAACTAGGCTCGAGCAGGGGCCACCCAAAGCCAGCAATGAGGAGGGAAAAAAAGCCTCTCCAGTTTTAAAATTTATTGCCAATCTGCAGGCCAGGGGCCTACCTGTGCTGAGGCTCAGGTCTGGAGCCCAGAAGCCAGTGCCACTAGAGTAACGATGAGGATGGTCTGGGAGCAATTGAGGGATGGGAAGAGCTGACCCCACAACCATCCAGCGGTAGCCTAGTGAGACGGGGCTGAAGCGGAGCCAAAGCCTTAAAAGGGCGCGAAACTCCCAGCCTTACAATGGCCGCCGCAACAGCGTGAGGAGAACGATCGTGAGCACGTGCGGCTGCTCCGCAGGCCCCGATCGTCTCTGCGGCAGGCCTCTACGTTTTCTAGGGCCAAGGGCGAAAAAACCTCGAGAAAACAATAAAAATGACCAAAAAGCAGCCCTGCTGCGCTCCCTGAAGGCCTCTGCCGCCCGCTGCGCTCTTTAGATAACAAGCGGCGTGCCTCCGAAGCCGGCTGCAGGCGCGCGGCTTGGAAGCACCCCCCCACCAGCCGTCTGCCTCCCAGCCTCGCACGAGGCTTTAAAGCAGCAATCCATGCTGCTACCATAAGAGAAATGAAAGGAGACGAAAAAAGAGAAGAATTAAAGGGAAAAGACAGTTAGAGAGTCCAAGTTAGGTAAAAAATAATTCAAAAAAACCTGGAGCTCACAAAGAAACAATCCGATCGGGCTGGACTGAGAATTTTTTCTGGAGAGACGTGGCCACGCAAGGAGGCGTGGCCAGGGAAAAGACTTCTCAGTCCACGGCAAGCAGACTGTGATAATACCCATACTTGGACTCTCTAAGCAGTGTGCAGGAGAAAGAAAATATTTCACTATCTTAAACAGTTTAAGAATGATATAATTTATTTGCAAGAAACTCATATTAAATCAACTGATTAAAAATATCTGATTAACTCAAAACTTGGTCAACATTTTGTAGCTTCTGCTATGGAAAAGAAAAATGGTATAGTTGTATACTTAAGAAAAGATATCAAAGCTGAATTAATTGAAGCAGATCTCTTTGGAAGATATATCGCGTTAGATTTAATCTTAGAAGGGAAAAAGACATTACCTTCGGGAATTTATGCTCCTAATCAACAGCAAGACGGATTCTATAGAAATCTTCATGCTAAATTAGTACAGTGGGACTATAGGTCTTGTATATTATTGGGTGATTGGAATGGCGTGATAGACACTAAAAGAGATAAGAAGACTTCTCGCCCAAATACCAAGATCCGAGCAAAGTTACCCAAACCTTTTTTTGACATGATGGACGACTTTGAACTGAGAGATATCTGGCGAGAAAGAAACACAGAGGAATATGATTTCACTTTCTTTTCTGACAGACATCAATCCCTTTCAAGGATTGATTTTATATTAATCACTAATGACTTGCTTTCTAGGGTGAAGAAGACAAAGATTGCGGCTAGGGTCCTTTCGGATCATAACCCAGTTTGGATGGAATTGGGAACGGCAGTGCAAGCAAGAAGGTCTTGGAAATTGAATGAAAACTTATTTAGATATGAAAAGTATATTAATGATTGTAAAAAATTGTTATCTGAATACTTTGTTTTTAATATGAATAAGAGTACACCTATGGAATTTGTATGGGATGCAAGCAAAGCGTATATGAGAGGAGTGCTGATGAATATAAATAAAACACATAGATACAAACAAGGGCTAAAACGAACAGAATTGGAAGAGGAAATTAAGAGGAAAGAGTTGGAGTTAACAATGAATCCAGGCGATACAAAGGTTAAGGAAGCAATAACCATATTAAAATCTCAATTTGATATGTTGATCTCTGACCATGTAGCCACTAATTTATTATATGCAAAACACAATACCTTTTGTAACATAAACAAACCTGGCAGATGGTTACCTTATCAGATTAGGGGAAAAAAGGAAAACTCGAAATATATCTAAAATGACTTACAGAGGGAAGGAGGTGTTTCAACAGGATGAGATTCAAAAGGCATTTCGGGAATTTTTTACAGAATTGTATAAAGGGGATAAAATTAATGGTTTAGATATAGACAAATATTTAGATAAAGAGAAAATACCCTCAGTTAGAGAAGAGCACAGGCAAAAATTGAATTAACCAATAACCTCGGGGGAAATTTTACAGGTAATTAAGCAGTTAAAGTTAGGGAAGGCACCAGGTACAGATGGTTTGACAGCAGTTTACTATAAAAATTTACAGTTAGCAATGGTAGAACCTCTTAGAGAATTATTTAATAAGATTCAAACGGAAGGCAAGGTGCCTCCATCTTGGAAGACAGCGTTTATATCTTTGATACCCAAAGAAGATCAAGATACTACCCAACCAAAAAATTATAGACCTATCTCATTACTTAATGTAGATTATAAAATTTTTACTAAAATACTAGCAAATAGGTTAATGATGGTTATTCAACAATTGATACACACTGACCAAACAGGTTTTATACAGGGGAGACAGATGAAAAGTAATGTTAGATTAATTATTAATGCATTAGAATATCTGGGAAAGAACAACCAAATTCATGCTGCATTAATATTTTTGGACGCTGAGAAAGCCTTTGATCGAGTTAATTGGCAATTTCTGTTGAAGATATTGCAAAAAATGCAGGTAGGAGATAGCTTTTTACAGTCAATTAAAGCAATATACCAACAGCAAACAGCACAAATCATAGTCAATGGAAGTTTAACAGACACTTTTCAAATTGGAAAAGGTACAAGACAGGGCTGCCCTTTGTTCCCACTATTGTTTATTATAACTTTGGAAGTATTGTTGAATAAAATACGGGGCTTGGATGGTCTAAAAGGGATTAAGATTAGGCAGCAAGAATACAGAGTGCGCGCTTTTGCGGATGATCTGGTCATAATATTGGAACAACCGCAGGAATCCAGTATGGTTTTAATGAATACGATTTATCAATATGGTCAAGTATTTGGTTTTAAAATAAATTTAGGAAAAACAAAAATACTAGCTATAAATATGAATACTAAACAAAAGGAAGAATTAGGAGGAATGATAGGATGTGAGGTAGTCAAAAAAGTTAAATATCTTGGAGTTAATATTTTAACTTCAAATGGGAAACTATATAAGTATACTTATGAACCACTTTGGCATAGTATACAGATAGAGATGAAAAAGTGGGAGAAATTGCACTTATCTTTGCTGGGTAGAATAGCGGCAGTGAAAATGAACATCTTACCAAAATTTTTCTTTCTTTTCCAAATGTTACCTATACTTAAAAAAGATGTGAATCTTTTAGAATGGCAGAAGGGTATCAACAAATTTGTATGGGCAGGAAAGAAGCCGAGGGTAAAGCTGAAAATAATGCAAGATGTACGCAAGAGAGGAGGCTTGAAATTACCTAACCTAAAACTATATTATGATGTAGTGGCACTATCTGCAATTAGTGATTGGACTCATTTAACTAATGATAGAATATTGAATATTGAGGGACACGATATATGGTATATGGTTGGCCTGCTTACCTGTTATTCAACAAAAAATTGGACAAGAATTTTAAAAGTCATATTTTAAGAAATGCTTTACTGCAGGTCTGGAAAAAATACCAATATAAATTAAATGACAAGATACCCATGTGGGCAATTCCTAGACATGCAATTGAAAATATGAATATAGCACAAAAACAGGATAGAATTACTTACAGACAGCTTCTCATTTTGGAAAGGGGGGGTACTACAACTAAAATCTTTAGAGGTATTAAAAGAGGAGAAGGTAGTTCAAACATGGTTCCAGTATGGGCAATTACAGGCCAGGTGGAAAATAGATCAAAAAATTGGTTTTATCCAAGTTGAGGATAATCTGTTTAAACAAATAAGAGATCAAAGCTTAATGCACATAAAGAGGATATATAATGTATTAATACAGATGGATTCGGAAACAGAATTAGTTAAAGATTGTATGATAAAATGGGCTCGAAATATTGAAGAACCAATAATGTTGGATACATGGGAAAGAATCTGGGTAAGAAATGTGAAATTTACACAAGCTCAAAATCTGAGAGAAAATTTTTACAAGATGTTCTATAGATGGCATTTAGATCCTAAAAAGTTGGCTTCTACGTATCCGAATGTACAGCCTAAATGTTGGAGGTGTGGTTGTCTCGATGCTACATATTTTCATATATGGTGGACCTGCCAAAAGGTTAAGGCATTTTGGATAAAAATATGGATTACGCAAAATATCTTTAAAAGAAGAATAAAGTTTACTCCTCAGTTATTTTTACTAGGTGTAAGTACTGACTTTACAGTGGCAGAGACTAACCTGATTCTGCACTTGATAACGGCAGCAAGATTGTTGGTGGCGCAACACTGGAAGAAGGAAGACTTGCCTATAACTCAAGAATGGATATTGAAAGTTACAAATTTAGCCGAGATGGCTAAAATAACGGCATATCTTAAGGATCATTCAAATGAGAGATATAAACAAGACTGGAAAAAATGGATTGACTATATACAAAATAAATACGGGACTAAGAAATTCCAGATAGTCTATGCTTAAGATCAGGAATGATTTAAATTGTTCAAATCTAGTTTAGCAAGAAGGAGCTAAGCTCAATGTAGAGATGTTATTAATTTCTTATTCTTTTCTTCTCAATATATTTTAGACTGTGTTTGTTAAAAATCTATAATATGTACGGGCTCTGGGAAGTCGGGGGGGGGAGGGAGATGGGGATTGGGGGGAGGGTGGGGGAGGGAGGGATATATACTAGGTTAGATACGATGTGTTAGATTTCAATGTAATGCGATTTCACATGTATACTGTTTTTTTAAAAATTTCTCTGTAAAAATAGGATAAGTTAAGTACAATGACATATAGTGGAAATACACCAAGGGGAGGAGGAGTGGGATAGAAGAAAGATGGGTAGAGAGGGACGGGAGAGAGGATGGGAGGGGGGTGAGAAGGAAGGGAGGGAGTGAATCGGAAGAGAAGAGTGGTAGAGGGGGAGGGGAAGTAGGGTAGAGGGGGATGATGGAGGGAAGATAGAAAGGTGGAGGGGGTGGAAGAAAGAGGTGTATGGAGAGTGGAAGAGGTATATTGGGTCTCTATTTTTGGGGGGTACTGTTGACAAGAGGAATTGATGCTATTATTGTTTAATGTTGTATGGCGCCGGCTATGCACAGTATATATGTGAGTGTATGAAAATGAAAATGCAAAATAAAAACCTTTTAAAAATCTAAGAATTCAAAACAAAAGCTCTTATAAACGTTGCCCTTCTTCCACCATCTCCACGGATCAGATTTACATGAAAACACCAAAGCATTTATCCAAATGTAACAGGCATAATCACGAGTAATAAGCAAGCAATATTGTACCAGACATGGAACACACAAAGGAACGTTGACTCCAGCGACTGGGGCGTGGCAGCATCTCTCCTTTTATCTCCAAACCTCCTCCCACAAGCCCCAGCTGCATACTGAATTTTGTATCCCGAAAAAACTGTCAGCAGAATTGCTGAGTCACAACACTGAATTTGGTATCCCGAACAACCTCTCGGCAGAACCGCTGAGTCACAACACATCCCCATGTTCACATTCCAGAAGAGGTAATTGGGTCATTCAGCTGAGACACCAGGAAACCTCCTCCCATTATGCCGACAGAGGCCATGCTGCCTGCTAACCATGATTTAAACCACTTACTCTGGTGCAAGCTCACACTGGGTTATTCCTTTCTCTAAGCTCTCTAGTTACTCTGGCCCTCTCTCTGGACTGGGGCCATATCCTATCAAGAGTTTTGGCAGCGTGACTATTATTATGAGATAAACTCAGGAGCACAACACCGTACACAGCACACAGAGCCTTTAGACAATTTATAATTTATAAATTTATAATTTATAACAGACATGCACATGATAGATAAATCCCTTACCACTGAGCTATGGATACGAGGAGAGAAATGATATACGAGAGAGAGAGAAATGCCCTCTAATGACCACCTATATACACACATCTTAAAGGGGTAAATGACGTGTGGACCCCATCAGTCTTAAATAGACAATCCCTGTATTGCTGAATCATTCCCATTGCATCAATTCACAGATTACAGTTTACAAACTTACATCAGCTGGCAGCTATTAAATCCTCAGTACAATTATCAAATAATCAATAATCAAATAATCATTTAGCATTAGTGCTAAATTACAGCCAATCATTTTTTTGTTGATAGGCAAACATGCAGAACATTTGGATTAAAGTCTCATACAGTAAGCAAATATTGCCATTCTAGGTTAATTTACTCTTTGCACATTATTTTTTCCATATTAAAAAAACAAATTGTTCTTTGAAACTTGATTAGGATATATATCACTTTTGATGAGCTGTAATGTCAAGATTCTACAGTACTGTTCCAACATTTCATGCTTATTAGCTCAAGATATAGTAATAGATCAACATAGACCCAAGTAATAATAACAACAACAAAAACAAATACAAAGTTCTACAAATAGAAATAGAATGACTATGGCAAAGGCAAGCAAAGGTAGTAGCAATAGTAATAGGTGCCATGGGTGCAATCCCAAAACAACTAGAGCACCACTTCAACATGCCTGGTATTGACAAATTCGCCATCTGTCAATTGCAAAAGGCGAATTTACTCGGAACAGCTTCCATCCTGCGACGATGTCTGTAATCCCATCAAACATCCAGATCTACTTATATTGATTACTCAATAGGTAGGCAAAAATGCCAAACCCAGTCTGAACATTTGGCTGATGATCAATAACAATAATACAATAGAATTCCCCTTAACTCTTAATGACTCATTCTATTAAAGTTACCTTATCTATTTACATAAAACACTCATCCTATTTTAAAAAAACTACTAAATTATGTAGCACTAAAGATAAGTTCCTTTTGTATTAGGAAATAGGGTATCAATACAGTTTTACTGTATTGAGCTGCACTGGCTGCCTATCGGTCTTCGGATATGCTTCAAGGCGCTAGTCGTCACTTATAAAGCCCTTCATGGTATTGGACCTGGGTACTTGAGAGACCGCCTGCTGCCAATTACCTCCAATAGACCGATTAGATCCCATAGATTAGGCCTCCTCCAAATTCCATCCGCCGGCCAATGCTGACTGGCGACCACCCGGAGGAGAGCCTTCTCTGTGGCTGCTCCGACCCTCTGGAATGAGCTCCCCGTGGGGATTCGAACCCTCACCACCCTCCAGGCCTTCCGCAAAGCCGTTAAAACCTGGCTGTTCCGACAGGAGTTAAAGAGTTTTGCCCCCCCCCCCCCTTTGAATGGTATGGTTGTTGTGTGCTTTTAAATTGTGTATTGTTCTGTTCGTCTTTTTATTCTTTATTTGTACCCCTTCCCTTGACTTGGATTGTGAGCCGCCCTGAGTCCCCTTCGGGGAAAAGGGCGGCATATAAATGAAATAAAATTCAAATTCAAATTCAAATCACTTCAGTAAACTACATTTTAGCTTCAACGGAGTTAAAAGATTAAAACTGTTACTTCCAAATTCTAAAAATAATGACACTTAATTTCACATCAAACATAATGGATTTGACTCATAACTTTTTAATAAAACAAATGTTTTTATTTGTTCTGTTTGCAAATAATTACCTGCTAGGATGTCAGTGTGTCGTGCTGCTATTGTTTTTACTTTTATTATTCCTGACTCAGCAGCCTGTGGAAAAATAATTAAGAAATCATTGCTTATTTTACACTTTACATAAGTAATTATTTGTTTAATAGCACCTTAAAATGTTATTTTTACTGTTGCATGAATTGCATCCAAAAGCGTATACATACTCCTAGCATAATTAAATTTTACTTAACTAAGGTGTGTTGTACATATTATATGCCGTTTCTCACTAATTGTGAAAATATATCTCATCTTATTTTTATTTTTTGGAAAGTATATGAATTGTTTGAAAAACAAATCTTCCAAGCAAAGAACCTTTGTTTATATTTTCTTTTTAAGCAAATTCCATATCAACCAATTATAATCACGTATGTTTAACATGCAGTTTAATTCATAAAGGCAAGCAGTGGGAGAGTATACGTGCATGCACAACTTAGGTTAAGAGTATCAACTGCCCAGAATAAAGAACTGGATAATTTTAAAGAACAAGAGGCTGTTAGACATGGAGGACCATGAGATTTAGGAGACACATATTTATGATATGACAAAGCTAAAGTGAATGCAGATTTTAAGAATTATTTTGTTAGGTATGTCATCCTAGGAGTCTGGAATAAATATAAAACAAGGCTCTTTCCTACGATACATTTTGGCTATCACCCAAGAAGTTTTTTTTTTTTAAAGTACAGCAATGTGTCAGCTGTCCTATTCATTTAGCTAGCAAAGAAAGACTCCTGGGTCATTGTTTCATCAAGAGTACACTTTACTGGAGCTTAAATAGTTACAGAAGAAAAGCGAAGCCTATTCTGATATTTTTACGTGCAAAAAGCATAATTAACTTTTCTTTTCTCCCTTGGCCTGCCCATAGTTATTATTCACTGTCCAATCATTTTCATTTTTTGTTTGGAGAACAGGCTTTTCATTCTAGCAGACATTCCCAGCAAACAAAATTGGGAGGCTGGCAGTGTCCTAGGCTTTGAGTCGGCATTCCTGGCATTCCTTTAAACTTCCTCCCCTGCATCCCTCCCATTGTTGCTAAATGTTTGGCTCAGAGTAGAAGTTGCAAAGCAAGCTGATCTGCCAGACATGACATGCTGCCCCTCCAAAAAGAAGGACGAGTCCTGAAATATAACAAACAGATATACATAATTAATTACACAAGAAAACCACTACTGTACAAAAGTCACCTTGGCTTGCGTGGATACTGGCATAGAACCTCCAGGTGCATCTAGGGACATGGATGTGTGTCGCTTCCACCCATTCTGCCTCTGCTGGGTAAACCCTTTCTATAAGATTAAATACTGTAACTTTCTCCTACGGACCTGAGAGTCAAGAATGTCTTTCACCTCAAAATATTTTTCTCCCTCTACCCAAATGAGATAGATGGCTTTGTCAGGTTGTAAATGCAAATGGCTTCAGTAAACTACAATGGAACACTTGATGGAGGCACCTAAAATTCTTTGATAACTTTAACTCTACTGTCACTGGATTTATGATCTGGATGATGGGAAAAGGTCCCACAAACTTGGGCCCCAACTTCTTGCAGAGTTGCCTTGACTGCAAAATCTTGGTGGAAAGGTGCACCTTTTGCCCTATTCTCCTTTTGGAGCATTCTTTTCTTATCAGCTTCCCCCCCGCCTACTTTTTTGGATTTTCATTTTTAAAATATACTTCAACAACAAAACATGAATAGTACAGCATCTAAGTATCATTCATTTTGGGACAAGTGGCAATAATTATATTAATAATATTTGTTACATTAATTAAACATGAAATCCTAATATTAATATACAGTACATGTTTGTTTTAAAGTAGTTATTCAATATTTCAATGTTCCATTTTAATGTCAATCACAATATTATTTGATTTACATAGTAATGCCACCTTTCAACCTCTAATCTTTCCCTCTAGTAATTGCTTTTATTCTATTGTATAAAAATATGTGTGCTAATATTTCCCTTATTTCTGCCTCTATTCTGGCTTCTAGTCAGGCCAAAATTGCTAATGTTAGTGTTAATACACATGCTTATATTAAGATATAGTCCTTTATTATTTAATTATTCAATGTTTCAATGCGCCACTCTTGTGTCAATCACCATATTATTTAAACATACTTAATATCATCTTTCAACTTCTAATCTTTCAATCTAGCTATTTATAACTTTATATAAGCGTGTGTATTCTTATTTCTACCTCTATTCTAGCTTTTAATCAGGATATCATTACATTTAAAAAATTCCTTTCTATCCACCATCTCTTGCCCGTTTTAATACTTCAATTCTTATTCGCTTTTTTGCTTGACTCCCATACTCCTTTCTTGGATCCTTGTCTCTATCTATATCTGTATCTTCACTGTTCAATCTAAACATTTCTCTCATCTCTATCCTCCTATGCTGCCCGACCTCCAGAGTATCTACCCAGGCCCCTATCTTCCTTTGAAAAGTATTTTCCTACTTCTCCAATTCTATTTTTAAATCTCTTAAAGTACTTTCCCCTTGGTTTATTTCACCAGTCATTATTATCTTTATTATCTTCTCCTTCTCATCTTCTTGCTTTATTTGCTAATTTTTCTGTTCTGTGTTTTCCTCCATTTTTTCTGTTGTCTCTCTTTCCTGGAATTTTTGGTCTTCATTCATTATCAGTTGCAGGGTATTTTCTATTTTCCCGTTTATGCCATGCAATAGGTTCTTTATCTCCTGTAATTCTTTGTCAGTGTCCTTAATGCTCTGGAACATTAATATTATTTCTTTTGAAATTTCTCTTATTTCCCCCTGAGGGAGCATCTTGTCTTATTTTAGTAAGTCCCGCTCTTACTCAATAGTCCAAAAACAATATATTCAAGCCTAATGTTGCTCCTCAGAAAGTACAATACTCATAGTTATTTATATTCCAGGATTATTCATTTAGATAGTCTAGGAAGCTTTCCAAAAATCAGCTTTACTTAAGGGTTTTCCTTATTCACACAGTTGAGTCTCCAGTAATCATAAAGTAGATAATTAAATAACAGTAGGTATCGCCACAATCCTCCAGCTTCAAGGGCTGACTTGGCTTGGGTTTGGTGGCTTCCTTAGTTTTTAAAAAGTTAGTGATTGGCAGGGTAATTTGAGCAAATTCAGGGATAAATTGCTGGTAAAAGTTGGCAACGCCGAGGAAACTCTGCAGTTGTTTCCTTGTCTGAGGTGCTTCCCAATCTAAGACTACGTGCATCTTTCCAGGATCCATCTCTACACTGCCCTGTGAAATTTGGTACCCTGGTTAGTCCAGTTTTGTCCACATTTGGATAGTTTTACGTAAAGCTGGGCTTTTCAGAGCTTTCCAAGTATCGCTCTGATTAACTTCACATATTCTTCCATCTTTTGGTGTAAATCAAAATGTCATATAAATACCCCAAATCTCTTTGTACAAATGCTTGTACAGGATCTCATTTATCAACTACATAAAGATGACTGGGGGCCTCTGTAGTGTGGAAGGGAATACTCTAAACTGGTAACAATCCAACAGACAAATAAATGCCATTTTCCACTCATTGCCTTTCTTGATTCTCACTTGATAATATGCTTCCCTTAAGACCAATTTTGTAAAAATCCTCCCTTTGGCAAGGTAAGGGAGTACCTGTTTTCCATGCAAATGATATTTAATTTGCAATAGTCCACCCATATCCTAATAGTCCACCCATATCCTCTTTTTTCTCTCTGAAGAGCATGGGGGCTGCCATGCATGACTTTGCAAGTTGAATAAAACCCCTGGATAAGTTTTTGTCAATGAATGCTCAGAGTTCCTCCATTTTTCTAGGTGTCATCGAGTACAGCTTAGGTTTTGACAGTTTGACCCCGGTGACAATCTTGATGGCACAGTCTGTGGGGCGGTGGAGACAAAGCACGTCAAACTCCTTTTCGCTGAACACCTCAGCAAGATCACAATATTCAATAGAAATGGACGGATTTGCCCACTCCCTGCCTGGGCTTTTCTCAAACCTTCAGCTTTCGCTTTTCTAATTAGTGGCTCATGGGCATTTTTTAGCAGTTTCGTGTGTTAACTGTTCTATTCATTTAGCTAGCAAAGAAAGACTTCTGGGCTATTGTTTAATCAAGAGTATACTTTGCATGAGCTTAAATGATTACAGAAGAAAAGTGAAGCCAACTCTGATATTTTCACATGCAAAAAGCATAATTAACTTTTCCATTCTCCCTTGACCTGCCCACAGTTATCATTCACTGGCCAATCACTAGCTTTCTTTTTCTTTGGAGAACAGGCTCTTCATTCTGGCAGACATTCCCAGCAAATGACTTTGGGAGGCTGGCATTGTCCCAGGCTTTGAGCCGGCATTCTTGCATTCCTTTACCCCCTCCTATTGCCTTCCCACATCCCTTCCACCACTGATAAATATCTGGCTGTGAGTGGGAATTGGAAAGCAAGCCGATTTGCAGCCATGACACAATGACTATAAGACCAGCCTGATGGACCCATGGTGAAATACATTTTGCTCAATTTTTTGATAGAATGAATAGAAAATTAAATTAGAACATAATGTTATTTAACTTTACTTCCAATTCATTCTATCAAAAAATTGAATATATAAAATGGATTATCAAAGCAATATAGTACTAGATTCCTATGCATATTTATTCAAAGTAGTTCCAAATGTAGTGGAATCATTTATGATAATGGAGTACAGGGTTGAAAAACTAAAAAAACAGACTTTAAAAAACTCAAATTAAGTTCAAGAATAATTTGCATAATTACATATCTGAAAACTTGAATCAATATAGCCAGAAGAATTTTGTTTCACTTTGTGACTTTGTTTAAAGGATATTTTGAATTTTAACAATCCCAATTCGTTAAGAATAATCAACCAGTGGCAAAATCAATAGATTTTTTTTTTAAAAAAATTCTCTGATTCTTTGCATATAAAAGAAAACTGTGAGCTGCACAGAGTTGATCTGGAGTTGGGTGACACTGAAATGAAGTGAAATCATACTAAGTGGCCTAACTATGGAGATAGTCCATTTCCTATTACCATTATGTAAATAATAGCAGTTGCCCTTAAATTAATTTCTGTTGGTGGTTCACAAAATACTCTTGGCAAAGTTATGGAACTATTTTGCAGAAAATGAGAAGGTAACAATCTCTTGAGACCCATCTTTTCCTCTCGCCTAAACATTCATCTTTAAAAGGCAACAAAAGATCAGATTGGAATAACTTCTAAATACATACATTTTCCAGAAAATTAATGTTTCTGTAGGAAAAGGAAGACAAAGAAAATAGATCTAGTCCTTTTCAAAAAACACATGACAATTTTAAGAAGGCTCTTTTAAAAAGATGATTTGTAAAATAAACTATTGATTGAGCTGTCCATATTTTTAATAGCAATTTTATTAAAGATCATAACAGTAAAAACCAAACTGAAAAAGAAGAATAAAAGGAAAAGGTACAGAAAAAGAAAAAAGAGAAAAAATAATAAGAACATAGTAAAACATATAAAAATGATGCCTACCTTCCTCACCACAAGTAAAAAATTCATTAACTTATCACTTTCACTTAAAATACAATAGTTGATCTTTTTCCTTATTTTATTTGTAAACAAATCCATAAAGCATTGCCATTCCAGGCCTCATCAGCAAAATCCATTAGTAGACATGTTATCTATTTTAACTTTTTAAAATTTTATTTTTTACCAAATAAACCAACTTTATATTTCTTCCTTTTAACAATCTTAATCTTTCATGCCTTCAAATAATGTCATAGAACTTTATTTAATTTTTCTGTTCTTTCTCACAAGATTCTTCAAAACTTAAATAAGTTTATTTTGTAAATTTGTAAATCCAATATAGTAAATTTATCTAACTCATTCTCGTTTTATTATTTAAAATCTCTTTTAAAACACCTTCCAGTGTTTCTTTCTATGTCTAGTGTTACAACTTTTTCTATGTCATTCTACTAGTCTGTCATTTGTAAATCCATTTCAACTCACTTTCAATCAGACAGAACTTTTGCTCTTCTATAATATTCTTTAGAGACAGTCTAGGAATAGACCCAGATACTATTCTTCAATAAGCCTATTAGAATATCCTGCTTCATTCTGCAATTGGAAGTCGAGTTTAAATGTTCTTTTCCTTTAATTAAAAAACTTTAGTTCCCTGTAGAATACAATGTCAAGACTGAATCACTATGCTTCTTTCAAACCCTAATGCTTTTCAACTTGCCACTGAACTGGGGGGAGAGAGGGGGACATGGAATGCTGAGAATGTATGTGGAGATCCTGAGAGCAAGGAAACCATTAAGGTCACCACTGCAGGTGCTTTAGAAAGAGATGGATTGTTCCCATAACAAAAGGATGTCTAATAATTAGATAATGTGATCACCCAAGAGTGGAGAGAAGAGGAAGCTATTGTTTAATTAGACAAGCAATTTCAAGGGAAAACCACAGCTGGTTTTGTTTCTTCACTACCAATATGGTATGTCCAATAAAATTTTACTTTTGGGAATTAAAATTTCCCAATAGTGTTTCCTTGTTTTGGATTTCACTAGTTGGACAGCTGACATCCAATTTTTTAATTTTTTTTAAAAATCAAAACAAAAGCATTTTCCCACAGGAAGGATTCTTTATAATTAATTCCAGAATCTTATTTCAAATTTATCTGGACCTTTAGTCCACCTATAACTTTCTAAAATCAAAATTTCAATCTTTTATAAATTTTGCTATTTATTCCATTTAAAAACAAACTTAAACTTGTAATTAAAAGTTATTTTGCTAAGGATTGAAGGAAATTCACAGAGTGCTGTAAAGTTTATTAATCCAAAGATTCCTAATAGCTGAAAAGCAATTACAAGCAATTTCCATAAGTGATTAGAAAAGGAAGTATGCAAAGATGCCAATCACAATTTGAAGAAGATGGTTATTCCTTTAAAAACACCCCTGAATATTTTTCTTGATGATTGTCATACAAATGCAGAGAACACACACACACACACACACACACACTCCCAATAATATATCTACATCATTTATGACTGTGAACAAAGTAAAAAAAATGTTTTTGAAAATGCAGAGAATTGAGAAGAGTTAGATGGGAAAACAGTAAACAATTTGATAATCCTTTATATATACAATTTTTATGCAAAACCAACAAGATTCATTCCATACTGCTTTGAGTGTGACAATGAAACAACGCCTCAAGCCATGGAAATATGGAATTTCATTAGGCAGTATAATAGCAAGCATGGGTTCTATTCCTGTTGGCACTGGGTGGAGCCAGCTAAAGCAAGGCGTCTGAGAGTGAGTTGATATTCAGTTAAACAAGTGTTCAGAATCTGAGGAAATTAAAAAAATAATAATCTGCCTGACAGAAAAATCTTTTACTGCAGGTTTAATAATTAAAAATCCATTGATATGTCCATAGTGCTTTAAGCAAATTGTTGAATATAAACGTGTACTCTATTACATCTCCTTATAGATAGAGTGGCTACAAAGTTGGGCTGTCAGGCTACCAAGTTAAAAAAAATGATATCTTGTTTGCATAATAATAATTTGCAAGCAGATTATCTAATGTAAAAAGTGTCAGCATGCAAACATGCTTTACAAAAAATCTCATCAGTCAGATAAATATATTTTTGCTATTCTTATATTGTTCAAAGGCTCTACTATTGAAATAAATATACTGTTGCTTCTTTGCTGAAATGTGCCTATTTGTCTTAGCCAAGTCATGCGTAAAAATACAATTTATTTGTTTATTTAATTTAATTTATATCTCCTCACATTTCACTTTTATGTGAGTAGGTGAATAGAATATAGAATACACAATCTATATAAATAAAAATGTAATGGTTGTTTGTTCAAAATCGCTAATCTCCGAAACCTATTTACCGATTGCTTTGAAATTTTGATACAACGTTGCATTCGAATACGCGAATGTTTTTATATACATTTATTATATAGATGTCACACCTGTGACAGGTAAAAACATGTTTTTTTGTAAAAACATGCTTTTTTGAAAACCAGCACCATCTGGTGGACGTAAAAGCAACACATGCTATACTTAATATTTCATGATTCCATTTCAATGTTTCCAGCATCATCTGGTGGACGTAAAAGCAACACACGCTATACTAAATATTTCATGATTTCATTTCAATGTTTCCGATTGCATTGTTATATTGAATTTTCATAGATTTTGATTTATTTTCATTTTGATTTAATTATTTCGTGTGACATTGTGTTAGAATTGAGCTGTGTCGTTTACCATAGCGTTCATTTAGTGAGTACAGTATATTCGGAACACTTCGGCCCCTCTCCAGCTTCGTCCCGACGGTCCCTTTATATGTGTGACTGGGCTGCGGCCGCACCCTTTCCGCCCCTCCTCTGATGAGCTTCAGCCATTTCTGCCAAGGGCAGCCGAAGCCCTTCGGCCTCCCCCTCCCCTCCCGCCGGGCCTTTGCTATATGAGGCGGGGCGTCACATGCACCATCCCTTGGCTGCCACCCCCCACCCTTAAGCCGGCCTCCCCCCAGCCAGCCCAGTGGAGCTTCAGAGGAGGCAGAGGGTCTCCTCAGCCCAGCCAGCTGGGCGCTCTCTCCACCCCCCCTCACAGTGAGCCAGCTACGGCCTCACCAAGGCGGCTCCGATGGGGCGTCGTCGTAAGCCTGAGGTGCAGCGGGGCTAGGGTGGCCCCTGGGTGCCCCGTGAGGCGGCACACTGAGGACTTCTCCTCCTCCGAGATCCTGGATGTCTCACTCTCCTGGGCCACCGACTTGGGGGAGCCCGAGCGCAGCTCTTCCTCCGAGATGCTCAACAACTTCCACAAGGCTGACAGCCCCGGTGCCATCTCCCCCAACCAGCCTCGCTCGGCCCAGCAGCCCCGAGTCCTGACCAACGGCAAAAACCACCTGCCGCCCCACTATGCCCAGACTGGGCCACAGCAACGCGTGGCCGGGTACAGCTAGTTGTAAAATAAAAATAAAACACATAGCAGCCAAACATTATCTAACTCATCATCCTCACAGCCAGGAGATGAGGGCTATCAGGCTTAGGCCCAAGAGCAAGTTTTCAAGGTCTTATGAAAGTCTTACAGTAACAGGGCAATCTAATCTCAGGCGTGATGATGTTCCATAGGACAGTTGCCATGGTAGAAAAGGTTCTCCTTCTGGGCACTGCCAGCCAACACTCCCTTGCCAAAAGTACCCAAAGCAGGCTCTTTCTGCCTGATTGGGTAGGATGGGCAGAAACAATTAGTAGGGAACTCTTTATTTGATAACATAGTAATTTCCTTGGCTAATATTCCTGAATGGTAAAATATCATTCCGCATAGACTATACTCCACTCATTTATGTGGTTCCAGGGTGAAAATTGAGGAACCAAGGGGTTGTTTTAGGTTCTATCATAGTAAGCCTTGAAATGTTTAGTGGACTCTTACAACAAATGTACACTTATTTTGCTTAGTATTGCTACAACACATGAGAGTTAATACTTGCCAAAGGTGGGACTTTGTTGATCCGAACTCAATAAAAAAAGAAGCTCTTTCATTACCTAAATGTTAGGCTATAAAGTTTTAACTTCAGTGCTTGGGATCTTTAAAAATGGAGACAGTTAAAATCACAATGCTATACAATTTCACAGCATAACTGCTGTCTTCTGGCAATTGAAGCTTTTAGATATTCATAAAGGGTAGGTAGGCATCAACAGCGGATATCATAATAGTTTGAACATGATGCAAATAAGGTATAAATAACAATTGCCAGATGGGGCTGATTCAGATATAGTTGCTATTCATCTAACAATCTTTATTGTACTCTTTAAGTATGATTTCACACAAAGCATTCATATTCTCTCTCTAGATTTAAACTCATTTTCTCTTTGAAGAAAGGGAATCTGAATAATATGGCTGCTGGGATGGTGCAACAAGACTGCATCCTAAATAAGTTAAAATTCTGACAATGTATACTGGCAGTATTAAAACATTTGTTAATTACATACTGATATTATTCAATCCTTAATTGATCAATGACTATTCTATCCTAACATGTCAGGCAAGGAAGAGAATGATATGTAAATGACATATACAAACTTACCAGTAACTATTGTGGATACATCTTACAAATCTGAAATCTCATCAAAGTTTGAAAATCTATCTGTGGTAGATTACCCTACTTCTCATGCCAGCACTGCTGGCCAAGTGAGAGAGTTAATATTATGGTATATAGAGATGAGTACAACAGACACCTATTTATCTATACAGGTAATCCTCAATTTACAACAGCTCATTTAAAAGTTACAACAGCACTGAAAAAAAAGTGACATGACTTTTTTCCACACATACAGCTATTGCAACATCCCTATGATCACAATCAAATCTCAGATGCTTGGCAAACAATTCATATTTTTGACAGTTGCAGTGTCCCGGGGTTTTTTACAACCTTCTGACAAGCAAAGTCAATGGGGAAGTCAGATTCACTTAACAACTGTGATACTAATGTCACAACTGCAATGACTCATTTAATAACTGTGGCAAGAAAGATAGTAAAATGGCCAAAGCTCACTTAACAATTGTTTCTTTTCTTGTTACTTAGCAACATAAATTTTGGCCTCAACTGTGGTTCTAATTTGAGGATTACCTGTATATGGAAAAAATAGTAATAGTACAAGTACCGCATATTTAAAACTGAAGTCTCCTTTGATTATGACAACACTCCTATTATCAGGTCATCTTCAAACAAGAATTTGAACTGAAAATTACCTTATAAAAAGACAGCCAAATTAGGTACAATGTATTATCATATGTTGAGAGACTATTTTGAGCGGAGGTATGGAAAAGATAACGTGAAGGAGTTGATAGAACAGTATCCTACATTCAATACAGGAGAGACAGGAAAGAAATTAATCGGAAGAAGCCAGGCAACCGAGAGCGCGGGCAGTATGAAGGAAGCGATGCAATCTGACAACTGTGGCAAAGACATCCACGCCTCTCAATCCAACTGTTTTCAGTTTACACAGGGAGAAAAAACTACCCGACGATTTCGAGAGAATCCCTCCGGGACAAAAGAGAAAGAGAAGCCGACACCATCTCACACAGGCGCCCAAAGGAAGCGTCGTACAGGACAGAAACAGCCCCCGCTCACCTCTTTGACGGGAGGGAATTTCTTGCGGCACTCGAGGCTCAAGGCCCGCAGGTCGCCCTGCATATTTTCCAGCAGTTTCTTCACGGCTTCGGGGCTGCTGGTTCCGGCCATGGCTCTGGCGGGGGATCAGCACAGCAGCGGGGGCAACGAGGGAAGGCCCGCAATGATCAGCCGGCCGAGCCAGTCTCCCCCGTCCTTCGAAGGGCGTCCCCGAGTCAGTCAATCCTGGAGGGAAGAAGTATCGTTGCCGCCTCCTCCTCCTCCCCCCCCCCCCCGCAGGGGCCGGTCCTACCGCGTCCCCGTCCACGTCCACTCAGCTCCCAGAATGCCAAGCGCTGCACACGTCAGCCCCGCTTCCGCAGGCGGAGCCTCGGGGAGGGGAGGGGAGAAGGAGGCGGGTGGGGGGAGCACTGGGCGAGCTGCCATCGGAGTCGGCTTCCCTCCGTGATCTGGGAGTCTCGCGACTTTTGATTCCTCGGTAGGGGGATGGCCAATATGGGGGCTTCATTGGTGACAAGACCCAGTCCCGACACAAATGAAATATCCGGTGTTTTCTTCCGTTACAGCGTCCGCAACTGTTTTTCAGTTTGCTCTGTTAAAGATAAGACGCCAAAAGTATATTATAATTGTAGTTCAGCCGTCTTGCTTTTGGGTAAGTACAGGGTATCTAAGATTGCCAGCTAACGAATAGGGTCAACAAACAATTGCTCTTTATTGCACTTTGGAAGTAGATCTCCTTGCCTATTGCTCGACTTTCATTTAATTAGATTTGTTCCTGCTAGCACTGTGGACTTTGATCCTTCCTCTTATATTTATTTCACCTATTTCAGGGGTCTCCAACCGGTGGCTGAGGAATTCTGGGAGTTGAAGTCCACAAGTCTTAAAGTTGCCAAGGTTGGAGACCCCTGAGCTATTTCATGCAGTATAATAATGTACATGCCATCATAGTTCTAATCTAAACTATTCTTTTTTGCATTACCTCTGGGCAGAGATCTAGTGGTCTGTGGATGATTTCCTTGTTTAGAATGGAAATTGCTTCTGGAGATTAATAAATGTCACTATATGAAAATGCATATGTTGTACATTATCCTGCAACCTGTATCCTACAACTATTTAAAAAGCAAAACAATGACTTCTTGGTGATACAAAAAGCTTTTCCTTGGCTGAATTTCTTTTTTAAAGACTAAATTCTGTTTGAACTTGTAAAATCTGCTTCCCTGGAGAAGCAGTATTTCCTGTATGAAAATGTTTATTGTATTAGAGATTGAGTTACTTGTATTTTCTTGACAAATGCGCAATATGTGCTAAAATCCCCTTTCTTCCTAAATGATCAGTCAGGGAAATACAGTTAAACTATTTTATTCTGCCAATTCCTCTATGTAAATTGGAACTCAGTACAAAACTTTAAAGGATTTTGCTAGACTACTGCTATTTATTTTAGAGCAGATGTGAAAAAACTGTGGCTCTCCAAATGTGGATTTCTAAGTTCCATCATTTTCAGTGTTGTTGGGGTGGTATGATTGGAATACAGCCTTGAATCTTGTTAAGGTACATCATTGAATGGAAAAATTAGGTAACTCACCTTCCATATTCAATTCAAAGTATTGCTCCATTAAAAAAGAGGACTGTCAAGGGTATCATGTGATATAGATGACTTTAATAGCATAACAGCAAAACAGTCACATAATTAAATTTAGGTTTATGCACATGATTAAATTGTTTTGTGTTTAGTACAGCTATTCACATGCTTAAAAGTCTTAGCTTCTAAAATATTTTAATTATCATATCCTGTCACATGGCCTGTAATTGAATCTTACATTATGTTGAGGTAAGAATGCAAATTCAAGAAACTAAAGGTAATGCTGATGGGAATATATTATATAGATTAAGTAATAGGGTCATTCCATGTCAAGTGGTCTGATTTCTTCCAGAGATAAAAAGCCAAACTTTAACCTTTTTTTGCGAACCGCAATATTTTTGGCCAAATTTGCTCCAAATTATCTAGATGGAGATCGCTCATGAGAATGTTTTTATTATTTTGTTTAACAGAGCACAAACAGTTGTATAAGATGGCCAAGTTTTGTTTCTCTCGACAAAGTATTGCCGGAGATATTATGTCTCAAAGTTGCTGGAACCTCAGAGTCATACGGTAGAAACCTGCGGTATGAGGGTCACATAAATGACTATATCTCCCCAAGTATTGCATTGGCACACGTAACACTTTACCAATGTTCATTGGGGACATGTGTGCATGTTTACATAAAATTTCATCAAAATCCACGATGGTCGAGCAGGGCATTTTTTCTGAAATCAGACCACTTGACATGGAATGACCCAATAGCTCTTGATTTTATTCCACATATAAGTTCTGTTTTGAAATGAATTGTGAGGCTCTTTGATATTGCTTTAATTGCTTTAGTTATTGAAGTTATTCCCTTTTGGGATAAGCATTTTGTAAGATAGGGAATAAGAAATAGTAAGCTAAAGAAAAGCATGAGAAAACAAAGCTGCTAAAAAAAAATCTCAATACTATTTACTACACTCCATTGAGCAAAGTGGACATATGGGCATCTATGCGACCATGACTTATGACCAAAACTCTTGTCTCAAATGTCATAAATTGAGGACTGCCGGACAAAGCAACATCCAATCAATATGAAGTCACACTTCTTACTTATATGATTCTTAGTGTTTAAAATAAGATTATGATTTGCATATAACATCTTTTTCTTGTAACATGATTCATCTTTTTATACTTCCAGACTGGAGGCATACTTCCTTGAAATATGACTAAAGCCAGATTGCAGTTCCATCTGTGTTATTTGTATTTAATGCACATAGTTACATTAATTAAATTACTGTTACATAATACTTAGCTGAATATTACCAATAGCTTCAGTATATTTTCTTTAATAACTATGGCATTTAGGACTAATGAGATCTTATGACTGGCATTTCATTTTTTCCCCATTTCTAGTTTACTAAGTGTAAATAGTAACTTTTTAATTATAGCTTTTATATTGCAATATATATCTATGTAATTGCTAGGAGTTGAAAATGATTCAATGGCACACAATCAGTCAATCTATGTTGTAAGATTTATTTTTCTAAAAATTGATTGAAACTATTTTCTTTCATTATATACTGTTATGTTTATTCAAATTACTATGGAGTTATTACTTATTTTCCATATGTGTATGAAAAGAATCCATTATTCCATAATATTTAACGTGTGAAGGGGTCTTTGTTAGTATTATAATTTCCTGTAATCTATATACATAAAAGCGAAAACCACTCACACCACATCACAAAAGCTCCAGAACCATAAAGCTTACAAACTTGCAATGTGGCACATATGTTCCTCTTGGTTTCTAGGTGCTTGCTTAGAAAGGATTTTTCAAAATGACCATCAGATCAGTAGTATTTCCTATATTATTATTAACACGCTCTGATGCTAAGGAGTTACACATTCTATTCCCCCTCCCAACCTGAAAATAACCCTTGGATATGGGCATGGCCAGCGCGTGACTCATCCAGCCTGCTGGCTGGGAGTTTGGAGAGGAATCTGAGGGAGAGAAGGGTATAGGATAGGATAGACCTCTGTAAGGCAAGGCTGAGGGAGAGAAGGGTATAGGATAGGATAAACCTCTGTAAGGCAAGGCTGAGGGAGAGAAGGGTATAGGATAGGATAAACCTCTGTAAGGCAAGGCTGAGGGAGAGAAGGGGATAGGATAGGGGAGGCTTCTTTAGGGCAAGCCTGAGGGAGAGAATGGCATAGGATAGAAAACATTTCTGTGGGGCAAGACTGAGGAAGAGAAGGGGATAGGGTAGGATTGGCTTCTGTGGGGCAAACCTGAGGGAGAGAAGGGGATAGGAGGAGACATTTCTCTGGGGCAAGACTGAGGGAGAGAAAGGGGATAGGATAGGCTTCTGTGGGGCAAGGCTGAGGGACAGAAGGGGTAGGATAGGGGAGGATTCTGTAGAGCAAGCTTGAGGGAGAGAATGGGATAGGATAGGATAGGATAGGCTTTTGTGTGGTAAGCCTGAGGGAGAGAAGGGGATAGTGTAGGGGAGGATTCTGTGGGGCAAGTCTGAGGGAGAGAAGTAGATGGAATAGGGGAGGATTCTGTGGGGCAAGCTTGAGGGAGAGAAGGGGATAGGATAGGGAAGACTCCCGTAGGGCAAGGCTGAGGGAGAGAAAGGGATAGAATAGGGGAAGATTCTGTGGGGCAAGCTTGAGGGAGAGAAGGGGATAGGATAGGAGACGTTTCTGTGGGGCAGACCTGAGCAAGAGAAGGGGATAGGATAGGATAAGGGAGACTTCTGTAGGGCAAGCCTGAGAGAGAGAAGGGGAGAGGAGAGGCTGATAGTAACTACTCATTAATATTCAAGCTGTAAGTGTCGATTTAACAAGCCTGATCCCAAAGTTTCATAGTGGAGCTGTCAGCATTCCAAATAGCATGTAGAATTAAATCAGAGTCGAAGGCAAAACTATGATTAAAGTTCCAATTTAATAAAGCAGTCATGTTGGCATAGTGCTGTGGGGATTCCAACTCTGGAAGTTACCATTTACTGGTTTCAACAAGCTACAATGAAATTCCAGGCCAAATTTCCCTAGACTTCTGGGTAGACTGAGCTGAACTGTAAATGGGTTAACTATCATCACTATAGGGAATGGACCTAGAAATTTTGGACCAAATTCCTTGTTAGGCATTCCTAATCTTAAGTATTTGGTAGACACAAAAACTTTGTCCCCCACATGAAAGGGGTACTGGAGCGAGCGATGGTTCTCAGCTTGCTTCTGGTAGGCTTCTGCTGCATCTGCTAGAGCCTTCTTCGTATTCTCCCAACCTTTCTTTAGTATGTCCATCCATTCATTTAAAGACATGGAGGAGGGAGGTTCTCTAGGCAGCTCAGGCATGGGAACAAATTCCATGCCACTGGTAATCTGGAAAGGAGTAAATCCAGTGCTGCTGTGACTTGCATTGTTGTATGCCACTTCGGCGAAAGTAGTAAGTCTGACCAGTTGTCTTGCTGATAGTCCACAAAACACCAGATGCATTGTTCCACTACCACACTGGCTATCTCTGCTGCGAAGTTCATGCTGGGAAGAACCTCTGAGCTCAGTTCTTGTGTGGACCTGATGGATCTCAGGACCTGGCTCCAGAACTTGGCTGTTAACTGGACTCTGCGGTCTGAAATGATCCTCTTGGGCAATCCATGCAGGCAATAAACCATTTTCACTAATTTCTTTGCGGACGGCAACTCTGAGCAAGCGACGAAGTGCGCCTGCTTAGAAACCAAGTCCATAACTGTCCAGATTACTCTGTTTCCACTGCTGTCTGGGAGTTGCATGATGAAGTCCATTGCGACCTCTTCCCATGGTCTGTTAGGGCTGGCCACTCGTAGCAGTCTAGACTGGTCTGTTGGGAGCACCAATTTCATAGCTGTCATCAGCTTATCCTGGCTTCCATTACTGTCATGCTGCGGTTTTCTCGACAAAACATCCCCCAACAATTTTTTGGGTACTTGTTGGACAGCTGGGGTTTTTGTCTCTGCTGCAGGTTCTGGGCTCATGGATTCAATCATCCCTGGCTGGCCCTTTTTCTCCAAAGGTGGTATTGGCTCATCTACAATCATCAATTTCCTACCACCGTCTTCCCACTTTATCGTAGGTTTCCACTTGTCAAGCCATGCAAGCCCCAAGATTATTTTCTTCGGCATCTCTGAAGCAACAATGAATCTGAGAAGCTCGCAGTGGCGGCCCACTTGTAACTTCACCAGTTCAGTTACTAGTGTGGGTTGGACCCTAACCCTAACCCTAACCCTCCCATTAGCGTTCCATCTACCTGCTCACCCCGAATGGGACAGGCTAGAGGTCTTGTGCTTATGCCTAGTTGCTTGACAATCGACGTGCTGATTAAGCATCGAGTGCAACTGGTGCTCACAACTGCTTCAACTTCCCCCTCCAACCCCGTCTTAGGCACTTGGAGGTTGACTTGGAAGGTGCATTCACCATTGGGTCATCTTCAGCAATTTCCTCCTCCGAGGCCTCCCCCTTGGTAGGACTCTTTGTCACCTTAAGTTGGGGATCCTCTTCCAGAGCGTGTTTGCTTTTTCCCTCCTCCGAGGCCTCCCCCTTGGTAGGACTCTTCGTCATCTTAAGTTGGGGATCCTCTTCTAGAAGTTGTTGACCCTTTTCTTCCTCTGAGGCCTCCCCCTTGGTAGGACTCTTCATCACCTTAAGTTGGGGGTCCTCTTCTAGAGGTTGTTGGGCCTTTTCCTCCTCCGAGGCCTCCCCCTTGGTAGGACTCTTCATCACCTTAAGTTGGGAGTCCTCTTCTAGAGGTTGTTGACCCTTTTCCTCCCCCTTGGTAGGACTCTGTCACCTTAAGTTCGGGATACTCTTCTAGAGGTTGTTTGGCCAGATGACTCTTTTGTGGTGGCATCTGGGGCCTTCTCTTTTCCGCCATAGTGGTTGGTGCGCACATTTGTGGCAATGGGGCTGGAGCCAAGCACTCTGATGCTTTGTGGCCAGGTTGACAGCAAAGGTGGCATTTTGTTGGGCACCACGAGGAAAGGGACCTAGTTACATCTCTAAATTTAGGAACCGCCTCATCACATTTTTCCACCATCCATTCTGTAGCTAACCCCTTGGTAATCCCTTCTTCCATTGTTGAGAACCTTTCTCTGTAGGAAGGTTGGGCAAGAACCTTTTGGGGCGTTGCAGGGGAGACTGGAACCGGTGGGGAGGTCAATCCCTCGGTTGGCCACTACCCAGTTGTCTGCCATGGTGCCATCTGCTGAGGAAGGGCAGGTACAAATTGGAATCCCTTCCATCCATGACCTGGGATTAAGACCCATCCCGAGGGTGCCTGATTCACAGGTTGCAGTTCACTCAATGATGGCTGGTTAGGGGGTTTTATTTGCCAATGGCCTCTCTGCTGGCTTGGAGGATTTCTGGCCCAAGGGCCCCTCTGCTGACTTGGAGGATTTCTGGCCCAAGGGCCCCTCTGCTGGCTTGGGGGACTTTCCCATGTTGATGGTCCTGGAGGTGCCCACTGGCATCTTAACCATCCATACTCTGGGAAGAAAATCCAATTTAGTGATAGCTGGCAAGTGAAGGATGTTTGCCAAATCCCTTCTTGCTGGCTGGGTTGAAAATCCCACCTTGCTAGGAATTCTGTCTTCAACTCAGTTGCATGGCATTGGCTCATTTGGAAGGAATCAAAATCTCCACTCCAGGATTTTTTCCAAGCCTTGGCTGGGGGGGAAGGAGGGGGAGTCTGCACTCACATTTAGTTGTCTGGGTGGTCTGGGATCTCTATCGGAGCTGACTGCATGAGGGTGGTTGGAATCTCCATTCATCAGGTCTTCATGCTTTCTATTCTCCGCGTTGAAAATAAGCGCCTCCATTCCACTTCTTTGTATCCCCCACAGGCTGGGCTTCTTGCCAATGGCAATACATTTTTAAAAGGGAAACTGCTTTTACCTTTGCAGATTTGCAGAGGAACGTCTCATCTCAGCTTCGTATATCTCAAAAGGCTTTCTCCTAATTGTTCGCTGATGTTTTACGCTGACCGGTGTAGTTCAGAGTTGGAGAAACAGCAAACCTCACCAGCCGCCCCGCGAGGGAGGGGTGCTGGTGATTATTTTGAAGAGAGAGTTGGAATGATGTCAGCATTCCAAATACCATGTAGAATTAAATCAGAGTCGAAGGCAAAACTATGATTAAAGTTCCAATTTAATAAAGCAGGCATGTTGGCACATAGCTGTGGGGATTTCAACTCTGGAAGTTACATCAGAATCCCACCCAATTAAAAGTTCATGATCTTATCCCCACACCCACAGTCCATCACATGGTCCAATCTCCTTCTTCCACACTGGCGTCCATGCCCAGCTTCTTCCGGTCAGGTGTGAAAATGTGGAGACAAAGGATGACCTTGGCTTCTAGCAAAGAATGAAAAACAATACATTCCAAAATCCTACTCCTTCTAATCCCCCCTCCCATTGACTGTACTTAAGAAACAGCATAATGAAATAAGAGAAAGTGTGGCAGGCCAAAATTCTAAAAGGAATATAAATGCAGGCCTGACAGGAGCATGGGTTAGCTAGTAATTGATACCAATCAGTCAAGGTTGTGCTAATGTACAGTATTGAACTGAAGATAAATTGAGTTACCAAACAAGTTTAGAAAAATTAAATGTAAGGAGTTGTGCACCTCAAAATTTATTTATTGTCACAAAAATAACAACTCTTAAAAATTAAGAGTTTGAATTTCTTAAATTTCAGTATGCAAGTCAGTGTAAGGCTATGTGTCAGCGTTCCAAGTATTATGCAGAATTAAATCAGAGTCCAAGGCAAAATGATCCTTAAAGTTCCAATTTAATAAGCCAGACATCTTAGAACATCTGCGAAATTCCAATTCTGGAAGTTACATTGGATTCCCACCCAATTGAAAGTTCATGATCTTGTCCCCACACCCACAAATCCATCACATGGTCCAATCTTCTTCTGGCATCTCCACCCAGCTGGTTCCGGTCATATGCAGAGGTGCGGAGACAAAAGATGACCTTGGGCTTCTAGAAAAGAATGACAACAACACATTCCACAATTCTACTCCTTTCTATTCCCCCCTCCCAACTACTACACTAATGAAACAGCATAATGAAATAAGAGAGAGTGTGGCAGGCCAAAGATCCTAAAAGGGATATACTGACACTATGATTGGCACTGGAGAGACCAATCTTTAACTCCACCCTGTTACAGAATCTCAGTGGATGGTTTTGGGCCAGGATGATTATATATTACCTGTATTGAGCAAAAGGCAGAATGTTAATTTAATTAAATCTTGAACTTGCACAATGTTCTCTGGAATCTGTTTGGTTTAGTTACATTTCTATATGTCCTTTAGTCTACCAATTACCAATGGCATTTATACATTTAAAGGCTGACCTTAAAGGCTGTTCTGAAGAAAGTAAAGATAGTGGTTCCAGAAGAAGGTTGAGAGATGCCTGAGAAAAGCCTGCAGATATAGCCTTGCTACTACAAACTATCCCACCCTTCTATACTGTCTAGCCTGGATTTGACAATGCCCACGCAGAGAAGATTTCTGGTCCTTAAACCTTTCTCAGAGGGAAGTGAGCCAACTAAAATTGGGGTGAAAAATGCTATTACATCTATAATCATAATACTGTTGGCTGTTAACTTTAGATACATTTGTAGGTAGGTTTACCTGAACATGCATATATATCTGTGTATTTAACTAAACCATAGTTCTGCTGATGTACAACACTACCATATTTTCCCGAAAATATGACATGTCCTGAAAATAAGGCCATGCCAGATTTTGGGGTGGGCAAAAATATACACCATTCCCCAAAAATAGGCTCCTTGGACAACCCCCGCTCCAGCCAGGCAGAGTGCCATTCAGTAACCCAGCGGTATCCTGAAAGTGCCAAGCCACGGGAGCCGGGAAGGAACAGGCGCTGTTGCGGCATGGCGGATTTGGGATACCGCTGGGTCGATGAGTGGTGTTCTGGCTGGCTGGAGAGAGGGGTTGCTCGGTAGCTGCTCTCTTGCGAGCGGGTTCCCAAAGAGCCTGGCATGGGGACGGGAGGATACAGGAACAGCTACAGGGGCGAAATAGCAGCAATGCAACACAGTAGCCAAGAGGTGACCACACTCATGAGCAGTTGCCCGGCAACTCCCCTCTCAAGCCGGGCAGAGTGCCACTCACTGACCTAGCGGTATCGCAAAGGTACCAAGCCATGAGAGCGCCTGTTCCCCCCTGGCTCCTCTGGCTTGGTACCTTCGAGATACCACAGAGTCTTCCAGCAGCTGGGGCAGAGAGTCTTCCGGCAGCTGGCCCACAACCAGAGCGGGAAGCACACTCCCAGAGTGGTCACTGCTGGAAGACTCTCTGCCCCGGCTGCCAGAAGACTGGGCAGCAGACTTCCAGGGTTTGGAAGCTGCAGAAGAAGCCATCCTCAGTGCTCGGATGGCGGTGGCATCCTGGCACTGCAGGAAGAGCTGGCCCAGGTCGTGGTGAGGCTAGTAGACACACGAGCAGGGGGTGGAACAGATGCTCATACAACCCCCCTCTCCAGCCGGGCAGAGCACCACTCACTGGATTGCCGAGTGGCTGCTTGTGAGTGTGGTCACCTCATGACTGCTGTGTTGCGCTGCTCTCTTCGGGAGCCCACTTGCAAAAAAGCAGCCACCGGCAACCCCCCCCCCCTCTCCAGGTGGGCAGAGTGCCACTCACTGACCCAGCGGTATTCTGAAAACAAGCTGCGGGAGCCAGGGGGGAAACAGGCACTCGTGAAGCTTGGCGCCTTTGGGATACTGCTGGGTCGGTGAGTGGCACTGTCCGGCTGGAGAGTGGGGTTGCCGGGCTGCTCTTGTAAGCGGGTTCCTAAAGAACCTGGCATGGGGATGGGAGGATGCAGGCATAGCCTCAGGGATGAACAGCCATGAGGTGACCACATTCGCTACCTCCTTTATCCCCAAAACAATAAGCTCCCCCGATAATAAGGCCAAGGCCATATTTGGAGGGGGGGGGTCAAAAGAAAACAAGACCCTGTCTTATTTTAGGGGAAACATTGTAGAAACAGTACAAAAATAGTGAAGGCAGGTTAATGAAGTGGGCAGAGAAGTAAAGCATGATTGAATACAGTAGTACCTTGATAACTGCTTTGAAACTCATTTGAATTTGGTATTCAACACATTTAGACATGAAAATTTTGTCTCAGTACTTATCATTTGCTTGGTACTCAACCCACAAACTAGAACTTGTTGATGTCAGCTACCTTGTGACTCACTACATTATTCCTTATGGGAAAATTTTGTTTGGTACTCATTGTGTTTAGTACTCATGCCTCTCAGAACCAGTTAAGGAGTAATATTTAGGTACCACTGTATATGTATTCCCTTTTTAAAGGACTGTTCAAAGACAAGGCAGGGGCCATGCACATATCTAGGGTTGGGAATCGGAGTGCTGTTCCAAGTAGCCGGCATCTCATCAGATGACAATGTCTGATTAATTAATTTGATGCATATCAATTCTTTCCAATTGTAAAGGGTGGGCAGGCACTATGGAGACTGTCCTTTAGACAGAGTGTCTGTCTAAAGGACAGTCTAGACAGAGTGTCTGTCTAAAGGATAGTCTCCATAGTGCCTGCCCACCCTTTATAATGACACTCTGCCATAGATGAATTTATAGCTGGCAACCAACCTTTGAATTTCAATCAGAAGCTAATTGGCAGTCAGTACAAGTCATGAATCAGAAGCATTACATGAGTGTAGCCAGTACTGCCCATGGTGCTGTATTCTGAGCACTGCACCTTCTAAATGGTCTTTAAGGGCAGCCCCATATAGAGTTCACTCCAGTTATCCACAGGTGCAGTGATCCAGGAATGAGTGACTTTCTGTAGGATCTCCTGGTCCAGGAGTGGGCGCAACTGATGTACAAGATTTTCCTGGTCACGATTTCCACTTGATCTTTGAAGCAGGATTGCAGGTAACAGAAAAATCATAAATTGTGTACCAGTCCTAAATAGAGAGGTGCGACCCTACTCAGGATTAAAGATGAAATTAGCCAGTCTCGCTAGGGTTGAACCCGAGTTGATTTTACCCGATCCAAATTTTCATCACATCCAGACATTGGGACATGTACTTGATAACTTTACTTGGTCAGCCTAAGATGCATGTGCAGTACTGATGCTGCTAGAGATGATGAAATTTAGCAGTCTCATGGATATATTATTCAGAAGGATTGAGGACTCCCAAGTACTGTGGTATCCTACATTTCAGGGGGTTTGGCCACAAACATTCTCTTCCTGTCAGCTTTGACTGAAGCGGATTATAAAAGAATCACAAAACACAGTATCCCCATTCCTAATCCCTTTTGGGACTCAAAGATCTCACAATCTCTAATCCCTCTTGGGAATCAAAGGTCCCACAAATCAATGGTATGCAAAGATTTTGAGAGATCCTGGAGAAACAGAGCATCCCTCCTCCCATGGCTCTGCTAGAAGTCATCAAAAAGTGTGATCAGTATCCCAATAGTCTGCCTCAATCTGAAACTTGCCTGAAATGTTATCAATATAATCTCATTTCTCCAGAATCCACTAAAGGCACAGCCTGATCACCTCAACTTTTTCTGAAGTTGGGTCCAGCATTGACTTGAGGAGGGGTACACTACCACCTTCAAGGCAGGCAAACTACCATTTGGACCAACTGCCTATCATTCCCCAGGTGGTCTTCACCAATCAGGAGGGACAGAGGTTAAGTAAAGTGGGGTTTAATTTAGCATAGCAAGATTGTATATTGCCTTGATTTATAAATCACTCTAATACATGATAAGGTTTGGTTTTGGTCTTATGCCAAACCCACTTAATATGCAAACACAACTATAGTTTTAACAATCATAGTTAAGCAAACCAGGTCTAAGCAGGCCGTGAACTTAGTTATTACACATGAACATATATTATGTATAATTTTCTAAATCAGCTGCTTGGAAAATACAAGTGTAAATTATATAATTGTCCAACCAATTTTATAAAGCAATGCATTATGTGAAAGATGTCAAATAAAATAATGATAAGGCATTTCTGAGATGCGTACAATTCAAATGTCAGTCCTATACATATTGCTGATAGTATTTTAATCAGTTCAGTGTAAATATGAGAAGAATTGTCTCTGGTTTCACTCATTCATGCTACTGTACAATTCAAAAAAGACCCATTTTCAGAACAACGATGTTCAGATCTTCAAGATGGCTGAAAATTTGGCTGTGCCCAATATTTGTATTTGATTCAATGATGGCATATTCACTATTAAATGAAATGTGTTGTTTCTATAACCACACAGCCATTATCAAAGGTTTGGAAAAAAATCAAGAAAACTAAATAAGGCGTTGAATAGCTTTATTGAAATTTTTATAAATAAAACATGCGCATTTCAAATGTAAACCCAAGTGAACTCAAGTGCAGACAATTTATAACCTCTGTCATGCAGGAGGCTAGCTTACATTGAAAAAAGCAGCTTTAAAATACCAGGATTAAACACCAGCTTTTAATATCAAAGTATAAAGCAAAGCCATGTCCACAAACCTAATTTTATCCTGGTGAAATGCTATTTAAAACTTTTAAATGCTAACATAAATAAATAATTTACCAAAATGTGCACTCACAGAGTGAACTTTGTTTACAATACACAATTTATAACCTATTGTATTTGCTTAGTTCAAGTGAAGATCATACTTTTTGCTTTAACAATGGTGGGACCTTAGGTAGTAGATATGTGAAGTGTGCCTCCACACTTAAGAGAGTTTCTATCAAAGATAGTATTGTGTATGTATTAACAATACTTCAACTATCAAAGGGAAAGCGGCAAACAAAAACATTTCAAACAGTCACACTTATTTTTGGCATCCCTTCAACACGATTAAAACCCAATTCAAGGTATGTATACTTTATCTACTTATTGTACAGGTTCTGACTCTTGAACATGCAAATGCCAATTCTTCTATATTAAGTAAAGTTATCTTTTGAGATAAGATGTAAGGCTATGGTGAATCCACCAAGAATGCACATGAAAAATTAGCAGACCTACCTTTGAACCAGTTGCCCATTAACAAATTTGAAGGCAAGTTATATGGAAAAGTCATCTAAGCTTGATGCACAGTCATTACTATGAATACAGTATACTATTAAAAATTGGAATCTATTACACTGTATGTAGTTTGCAAACTGTCAAACTACTAAAAATTGGGAGAAAGAGGGACTTACAGCACAGTCAAAATTTTTGGACTGACACCAGATTAAAGTTACGCACATCTTATAAACAAGATAACAGGGATTATGTTTACAAAGTAGATCCAACAAGCAATGAGGGATACTTACATTTAATTGAAAAATTCAATTCCTTAATGCAGCATGAAATCCAGAACCTGTTCCACAGCAGCCGTAAGATGAACATAATATTCTGGAAGATTACTTTTATTACAAAAGGTTAAAACACCTTTTCCAAGTCATTTTATCATGATTAAGTTTCTTTTTAATAAACATTTGAGGGAGAAACTTGAAAATCTGACATTCCAAGAATGTTGCTGCATTGAGTTGACTATATTAGTCAATGTTTTTGTTACTGGTTTAAGGACATATCCATTGAAAAACGGAGGTTTTGCGGTAATATTCTTGGGGTATTGAGACAAAAGAACAAATCCACAAATTGTCAATATTAATTTGCATCCAAAACAAAGAAACTAATTCATCCAGATTGCAGCAGAAATTGTAAAGGGATTTATTTTGATTTCCTATATAGCTTGTAAATACAAGATTGCAAAGATATTAGAGACAAATTCTAATGTTTTCATTGTGTTTCACTTCAGGTACTGCACAAGTTAAAATGTAAAAAGGATTTACATTCTGTCATCTGAAATTTCCCATCTCAGATTTTATTTTTAATTTGGTGGATAATTTCATTTTTTTAAATCGAGAGCTCCCATCAGGAAGTTCTTCTCTGTATGGCTTCTAGTTCTTTGATTAATTAGTGTGCATACAATTTTCATTCTCTATATCATTGTCATTCTCATTACTGTCTTCATCACTCTCTAATGGAATGCCTGTAGCAGCAGAAGCACCTTGTTTAGTTTCCCGATCAAGAGGAAAAAAACCAGTTCCACTGATTGTGTCTTGTCTCTGATAGAAGAGCACATAAGCTGCTTTGGACTGCAAAACAAAGGGAAAATGTTAATTATCAAAGTTAAACTATCCATTTTAATTACTTAATTTTCAATTTTATTATAGTAAAATATATTCAAATTAAGGACAATACAATTCATTCTATTCCTTTGATACATAAATAACTAGGCTCTATCTTTGGCAAATAGTTATACTGATAATCGTATTTAATTCCTGGGGCTTTAGTAATGATCAGATGTTTGCACATGGATAATACATGCAGAAGTAGCCCATTACAAGGCATGAATGAAAACTGACCATGACAGAAATGAATAAAGAAAATTATCGGGAAGTATTTTTCGGAGTATAAGACACATCTTTTTTCCTCAAAAAAAAATATGGCTGAAAATCTGGGTGTGTCTTATAGACTGAATACAGCATTTTTTGCCTCCCGAAACCCTGCACCCTTCACCAAAATGACTGTGCAGAGCCTTTAGGAGCTTTGCAGAGTGCTCCTGGGGGCTGGGGAACGCAGAAAGAACAAAAAACGGGCCATTTCTTTGCTCAATCCCCCCCCCCCCAGGAGCACTCTATAAGCCTCCTAAAGGCTATGCATGCCCTTTTTTTGACAAAAAGAGCCAGTTTTTGCAAAATAATGGGCCATTTTTTTGCTCATTTTTGGGGCGCCCCACCCCCCAGGAGCACTCTACAAGCCTCCATTTTTGGGAGGTCTGCAGGGTGCAAAAACTTTTTAAAAAAATTTGCCTCTTTAAAACTTTGGTGCGTCTTATACTCCGAAAAATGTGGTATATCAGGAAAACAAGATTAAGATGAAATTTGTTCAGCCACTCTGAGGTTTAACGTTTTCTGTTAAATAGCAATCCTTATAAAGATTATACTTATTTCTATTCATAAAGTATATTGGAAATTTTTATGACTGTCAATGAATTTTATTTATGGAAAACAATGCTGTTTCACTTTTATCTGACATTCAATATGCTATCCAATCAATCAAATTTGATCACATAGAACTAAGCAGGGCAGGGAGATGAAGTTATTAAGCTAACTTGAGGCAATGAATAATCTTAAATATATATAAGCTAAGAGCAATTGAAAAGCAATTCTTTTTTCCTAAATCTGCAAATTAAAAATTAAAAATAACACTTGGGAAACATCAAGTCTTAGCAAAGATTGATTTTTACATATTTGTTTTTAAAAAAACTAGCTATGGTGGAGCTAGCCGAGAAGCATTTAAAAGGCAGAACATTTTGGAACATGTTACATGCAGTGCTACTGATCCTTCCCATCAGTTACAAAAATTGATACTTCTCAAACCTACTAGGACAGTGATGGCAAGACTTTTGGGCTTGGTGTGTCAAAAATTTAGAAAATGCCTAATTTGACTCTTCTGGTATGTCACCGAAGCCCCCTCAAAAGAGGAACAATTCTTTACATATTCATTAAAAAAAATATAGTCCAATTTTGTGTATCCACAGGAACCGCCACACACTGCTTACCTTCAGGCAGTGTTCTCTTTCATTTGAGCTAGCTCCAGGTTGCACAAGGCTTTTGTTCTTAAAGTGGCTTTGGAGAATGCTCTTCTACAGCTTCTGCAGCCTCTGAAAACCACAGAATAGCACAACCTGTTCTGTGATTTTCAGAGGCCCTGGAAACAGTTCAAGAACATACCCACTCATGAAATTTCTAGTGTCCAGAGGATGCATGACAGCACACCACATTTTCATGAGGATTTCACAGCCTCCAAAAATTACACAAGAATAGGGCATGCTAACAAGAATAGTGGTTGGGTGTTAATGCTGGTATTGTGGCATATCATGTTTGACGTGTGGCATAGGTTTGCCATCACAGGAGGCCTTACTTCCAGGAATGAACTTTCAGGATTTTTTGGATGAAATTGACAAGATACAATGCATAAAGTTTATTATTATTATTATTATTATTATTATTATTATTATTATTATTATTATTAGTTTTATAGCATGGTAAATATTACTTTTAATAGCTTATATAAGCAAGTCAGTCTCGGATCTTGTTTCTGTGCAATAATGCTATCGTTTTCTGGAAACTGATACTTGCCACAATTTGTTCTTCGGATGCAGTTGACACACTGCTATCATCAAAGTAGTACCACTTCCCATCATCTTTATTTTTTGCAAAAGCAGTATCTAGAATAAGAAAAATCATTTTACCCAGAATGCTGAATACAGCCATAATAAAGATAAAGTCATACATATAAAATACATTACTTACAATGCCCTCCTCCCATGCCTCCATAGTGATTTGACACTGCAATCAAATTATAGCGACACGGTCCAGCATTTGGATTAATTAGGAATTCGGACATATCCAAATCACTATTTTAAAGAAAAGATCAAATGAGATTTGTTTTGAAAAATTGTATATTAGTAATTATGATTTTCTTTAATAAAGTCAGTGAAGCCCTTGTTTTAGATTCTAATGCAAAGCAATAAATGAATCACACTAAAAATCTAGGAGTGAAGATTTTGTAAAAAAAACTACAATAGTTTATCAACAGATATGGTTTCTAAAATAATTTATTGTGTCACAATTGTCTTGTAAAAGGCCAAGTTAAAATGTTGAAGTTCACTTAGTGACAACCAATCTCATGCCATACGTAAACATACTTATACAAGGAAAGAACATATGCATTTGCTTTGTATTTCTTGAAGGAAACAGAATATAAATGTACTAAATAAAGTGATTCTTTATTTGCTGTGTGCGTGCGTGTGTGTTCATTCATTCTGCCAGCTATTTCTATGCTGCTTCAATCAAACAAGCTTAATTCATAAGCATGTTCAGATTTTGTTCAGAAGCATTTTTCTTTCAGGTAAGAAAGATTTCTTACTCTGATCTACCTCATAAAGCTGAAACATAATTGGAAATAAATTAATAATTCTATACATATATATGGATGATCAAAGTTTTGTCTACATATGGAATTAACATCGCGTGATTACTTAATGCAGGGAAATATATTAACATTTAATTAAAACACTGGAGAGCAAGCAGTTTTTTGGATGAAAAAGGCAACATCTATACTATTCAAATTAAAGTGTACTAATTTTGTCTATATAATAATGAACTTATAGTCTGTAAACTATGTTTCAGAAAACCAAAATTATTCTCCGGCATATCAATATAACATACCCAATGGCCTATGCCTTATCGCTTTCCTCTTATTTTAATTTTAATCAGATACGTAGGTTCATTTTCAGGCAACTATAACCTAAAGTATTGTTAAGTTCCAAATGTAACAATCACATTTCTATAATTTATTTACATCACTATGTATATTCGCCAGAATAATAAATATTATAGAATATATTATACTGGTGTTGGCTTTCATAGCTGGCATCAATGAAGCAGTGATGAGCATTCGGGCTAAATGGCCATGATCAGGACAAAAGAAAATAAGGCCATGACCAACCTAAAAACTAGTATCTGATTCATTATCTAATATTATAAATACCTAATATATATTCCTGTAAATATGAGAATAAATGTTTGTAAAAGTATACCACGATATCTACAGTAACACAAAAGCTATCCATTATTGATATGGTTCTCACTTTATTGGGAAGTCAACCAATGTATCCAATTTATCTCTCATGTATCTGCTATAAGAAAAACGTTTTAGATGCACCACCAGTACTGGCGGTAGTGACCACAAATCTAGTTTCTTGGTAGCTTGCTGATGTTCTTTACAGTTTGGGCAATACCTAGAGAGACCAAAAAATCTTGTTAGACTTATTTTACAATTAAGTAAAGTATGTGGCAAGAACAATATGAAGATAAACTTTTCTTACTATGCTTAATTTATTAAATGCTTGTTACAAATTAAAACCTTAGAAATATAATTTTTCTGTTTTCCCTGAAACTTGTGGAAATATACTATCAATCCTATTATGCAAATAGTAAAAAAAACTTGTTGTTCAAATACAGATCTTTTTCCTTCTAGTCTTTAAGCTCATCTACAAAAAAGGGCAACTCGGGGGACTGGAGTTTACTGCTCTCGGGCAAGAGATATAGGAGGGAGGGATCTGTCTGCCAAGCTTAACATGAGGTGCTTTCCATCTGCAACCCAGAGGTGGGTGGGGTAGCTGGCGGGAGTAAGGAGGGCAGAGGCCAGGTTGCTTATGTGAGGAGGAATAAAGGAATTGCCTGATACACAGGTACTGAATGCTAGCCAGAAGTGCCACATCTTGTGTTTATCTCACAAAGTTTTGTGATTTTGCTTTCCAGAGATGCAATACGTCTGGTATGATATGTTTCAGAACTTGCTTCTTTGTCATCTTTGCTGTCCAAGGAATGTCTTATCCAATACTATAGCTCAAGTGAGTCAATTTTCCTCTTGTCTAGTTTTTTCATTGTCTTATTCTAACAACTGTAGCTAGCTGTGGGGAAAGAATAGTGTGCACTACAGATAGTCCTCAACTTATGTTCACAATTTGGACCTGAATCTCAAATGTTGAGTGGTCATTAAGCAAGATATCACATGACCGGTTCAGTCAATGAACACAACACACTGTATTCCTGATTACAGTTGTTAAGCAATCTCATGGGTTGTTAAGCAAATAAGTCCCAGTGTGGGAGTGCCTCAAGAGTGTGAGGAGACTGGCACAGGCTGTGTGCAAAGTGCTGCTGTCTTATGTGAGTGTAGGAAGGCAGGGGGAAAAAGTGGTCATGGAATGTAGGCTGACCCAGCAGTGCAGCAAAAAGGTGCTGTGCCCGGGGAAGTGCCAAATGCTCAAGAAGCTCTCAGAGTATTGTGTGAAGCAGTGCCTCTTACCCTATGAAGGGCAAAATGCCAGGGAAGCCCCAGCCTAGCCTTACTCCAGGGCAGAAAGGAGAAGGCAAAAAGCAGGCAGGCCTCAGGGAGGGGGCAGCCATTAAAAACCACTCCAATCTGACCTTTCCCCCATGCATGGTGAGGGCAACTGAAATACTCCTGTCAGCAACTTCTCTCATAGATAGTATGGCAGCACTTGCACCAGCTTTTGCCAGTCCCGAATTTCAGAGTGGGGTTTGCCCCCACATGCATTAGCTCATCTGATTGGGGTTCTACTGAGCGGGGGGGGGGGGGGGACCCTGACCTGGCAGTGGGAAAAAGGACATAGATGAGGGTATAGTTAATTGAGGAAGTTGCATTTGATCGTTTTAACATCAATTGTTAATTTTATATTTCAATTCATCAGAATGGTCCTGAGCTTGATCTTTCTGAAGCGGCCAATCTGTCACTTTCTTCTTTAATCTTTTTTGATCAGATATTTCAAATACATCATCAGCATATCAAAATTGTTGATGTTTTTTCCTCCAATCTTTATTCTGATTTATGATTCTGAAAGTTCCTGCTTCCTCATCATCACTGCAGCATACAGATTGAACAAAAAGGTGAAAGAATGCAACATTGCCACCCGCCTTTCTGTATCTTGAACCAACCAGGGTCTCCATATGGTATTTGCACAGTGGCTTCCTGATTTGTGTACAGCACCCTTACCAACCTGAGCATGTCTGTTGGCACCCCCAAATCTTCCAGGGATCTTCGCAGCTTTAATTATTGATACAATTAAAGGTTTTCTTGTAGTCAATAAAGCAGATATAGATGTTCTTTAAATATTGAGATTTTTCCCATTAACCAGCATAGAGTTGCAATATTTGCAAGTGCCACAATTCCTGAAGTCAACCAGAACATCTGTTCATTGTTGGCACCAGATATTGTATTATCTTAAGGGGAATCTTGCTAGCATGAGGGATGAGGACAATTGTGCAGTAATTGGAGCATTCCTATTCCAAAATGATATACTACCATTTATGATCACATGATTACTTTCATTTATAATTATAATTAGATTTTATACATATTTTATTTTATACACAAACACACCCCAAGAGACATATTGTTTTGAATTTTATTGTGAGAAAAACAATGGTAACCTATAGCCTCATATACAAATGCTTTCATTACTGTCATTGTGGGAGGATAAAATAACCCATTTGGAGATCCCACAACAAGAGATAGCTATATGTATACACCCATATGAATATATATTTGTCATTTATTCCCATAAATTACAGAGTAGTATTTGGCGCCATAAAGTTTACAGGTAAAATGGGCCGTTGGTTCTTACCTGATACGCCCCTTCTCTAGGCAGGTGGAGACAGCAGCCATGTGTGGGTTAACTTAGCCAGTAACCAATGGACTGAGTCTACCAAAGTGATGTCATAGCCTCTGGGGAGTGTCCTCCCGCTTTCTTGATGAAGGAGAATAAGTAGACTGCTGTGCTGCATTAGATTGCTTTCTGTCGTTCCCTGCTCCAAATCTTTCACACCAAATGGTCCAGACATAGGCCCGCATCAGAAAGGCCCCACTCGCACTCCCTCCCAGGGACACTCCAAGCTTTGGTATGTCCCACGCATGGCTGCTGTCTCCATCTGCCTAGAGAAGGGGCGTATCAGGTAAGAACCAACACCCCATTCTCCAACGTTGGTAGAGACAGCAGCCACGCGTGGGACGTACCAAAGCTTGGAGTGTCCCCGGGAGGGAGTGCGAATGGCCTATGAGTCTGGAGAAGAGAACACCTGTTGTAGCACCCGCCTGCCGAATGCTGCATCTGCAGAAGCATATCAATCCACCTTGTAGTGGCGGATAAAAGGGGTAGGTGTTGTCCAGGTAGCCACCCTGCAGATTTCTTCCACCAAGGCTTGTGTGGTCCACGTCGCTGAGGTTGCTGCACTCCACGTTGAATGAGCGCTGATGTTGGACGGAGATGTAAGTTGATGAGCCAAGTAAGCCTTTCAGACGGCAGATCTGATCCAGCGCCCTATCATGAACGAAGAGGCCTTAAGCCCTTTGTTATTGGGAAAAAATGATCAAAAAGAGCTTCAGTACGCACATCCAGCATGTGCCACTTGCGCTCGAGTCTGTGCGCAGGGTTAGGGCAGAAGTTTGGAAGAGTCAAATCCTGAGAGTAGTGAAAGGCCGAATTTACCTTTGGGATAAAGGAGGGGTCGAGGCAGAGGGCCACTCGGTCCAGATGGAACACACATAGATCAGATCTGATGGACAGGGCAGCCAACTCCGAGACCCGCCTCACCGATGTGACGGCCATGAGAAAGACCAATTTCAGAATGAGGTTTTGTAGTGAGGCGGATTTGAGAGGTTCAAATGGAGGTTCTGTGAGGAAGTCCAGGACCCTGGCTAGGTACCATGAAGGAAACCGATGAGCGACCGGGGGGCAAAGGTTATATGCGCCCCTAAGGAAGTGACGGACATGAGGGTGCAAAGAGAGAGGCTCATCTCGGTGCAGAGAGAGTACGGAAGAGAGAGCTGCCACCTGGCGCCGAAGCGTGTTGGGCAAGAGCCCTTTGTCAAGTCCTTGTTGCAAGAATTCCAAGATGTGAGCTATCGAAGCCTCGAGGGCGACAAACCCTCTAGCAGAACACCACACTGAGAATGCCTGCCACGTGGATTTGTAAATTTTAGTTGTGGAAGGGCAACGAGATGCCTGAATAGTCCGGATTACATTGTTGGAAAGGTCAGCCGCTTTCAGATCTGCCCACTCAGGCTCGAAGCGGTTGGTTGAGCCAGAGAAGGTCAGGATGATGAATGGATCCCTGATGTAGAAGGGATCTGATCTTGGAAAGACGCCATGCTGGACCCACCGATAGATGGACTAGGTCCGCATACTAGGGTCGGCGCGGCCAATGAGGGGTGATTAGGATGACGTCTGCCTCTTCTTCCAGCACTTTGCGAATCACCCTCTGAATCAGGGGGAAGGGATGGAAGACGTACAGGAGACCTCACAGTCACCTGCACCTCAGAGTGTCCGCCCCTCCGCACCTGGTGTCGTGTATCGAGAAAAGTACATGGGTAGCTGCTTGTTGGTTCTTGTGGCGAAAAGATCCAGGACTGGAGCCCCGTACCTCATGGTCAGCTGCCTGAAAATGTGAGGGTTCAGACTCCATTCTGCAAGGTTGATCGTAGTGCGGCTCAACCAGTCTGCCCTCATGTTGTCGGTGCCAGACATGTGTTCAGCCTGGAGAGAGAGAAGGTTGCCTTTCACCCAGATCCCCAGATGAAAGGCAGAGTCCATGAATGAGACGGCTCTTGTCCCTCCTTGGCGGCTGACATGCGCCTTGGCATCCAGATCAGCACATGGGAGTTGCTTACCAGTGATTGGAAGTGGAGGAGGGCCAGATGGATTGCCCTCAGCTCCAGCATGTTCATACTGTGAGCGAGGTTGGAACTGGACCACCTGATCTCAAAGATGAGTGCCCCACCCTAATAGACTTGCGTCCATCGTGATTACGATACGAGGGGGCTTCCTGAAGAGGGACCCCTGAGAGATGGCTGGAGAGATCCACCAATCCAGAGACTGGAGCACCTCTAGGGTCAACCTGACTTTCACTAGGGAACAATTGCTGTTTGGTCTTCTGGTACGGCAATAGGAACCACTGAAGGCATCGTCTGTGAAGCCGTGCCCACGGAATGATGGAGAAGCATGAGACCATCTTTCCGAGTAGCTGGGATAATAGAAGCAGTGGAACCAGATGTTTCCTCCGTACCTCCTTGGCTAGCTCCCTAAGACTCGCTTGCCGCTCTAAGGATAGGGAGACCTTCCCCTGAACTGAATCTATTAGGGCTCCCAGATGGACCAATCAGAAGGTGGGGACTAGGTGGCTCTTTTGATGGTTTATGCAGATCCTGCAGTACTCCGATGGAAGTGTGAAGGTCCTGAAGAGCCTGATTGTGCGACCTGGACAGTAAAAGAATGTCGAAATATCCAGCCCCATGGAAACTGTGACTGTTGTGTATTTTAAAGTGTTTTTTTGTTTATTTATCCCCTTCCCTTGTTTATTGTAAGCCGCCCGGAGTCCTTCGGGAGTGGGCGGCATACAAGACCAATAAACTCAAACTCAACTCAACTCGTCCAGGTAGCACAATATCCGTATGGGATAGGCTCGAAGGTGATCTGCGACCACTGACAGTAGCTTGGTGAACACCCTTGGTGCTGAGGACAGCCCGAAAGGGAGGGCCCGATACTGAAAGTGGTTGCCAGCGTAAATGAATCTCAGGAACTGCCTGTGACGTTTGAGAATGGGGATGTAGAGATAAGCCTCCGTGAGGTCCATTGAGGTAAGGAGATCGTTCCTGCACACACTCTCCAGAATTGTCCGAAGTGAGTGCATCTTGAATCTGCTGTGTACTCCAGGGTCGCCTTTAGTTTATTAATGTCTCTGCGAGCCCTGGAATCTCTAGGAGGAATCCTTTCCTGAAGCTGCCTGAGCCACAGAAGGGCAGAGGGGCTAAAGAATGAGGAGGAGGTTGCAGCTCAAACAGCCCACGCCGCAGCTTGATGGACCTTGACAAGAGTCTGTTCGATTCTTTTATCCTCCAGGCGAAGCGTCTCCTCAGGAGCAGCTGAAGCCGCATTAGGAGAGGACAAAGTCAACACAGGTAAATCAATAGAGGGTACATCGAGAGCTTTGGCGAGGTCGGGACCCACGTTGTACAGCCGCTTGTCCAATGTGGAAGGGAGAGGACCTGTACCTGGAGACAGCCTCTGGTTCTGGAGCACATTGATGAATAATCTGGGGGAGGGTATCACTTTCTTCTCTAGTGAAGGTTGAGTGAAGAGAGGATCCGTGGTGTCTGTCTTGTCCGCTTCCGCCCCCTGAGGAGTCTTCGGGGCTGGGATGCCCTGAGCTTTCTTGCCTTGAATAGAAGAGAATGAAAAACAGCTGGTTTAAATAGACCAACAAATGAAAGGGGGTCGGGAGGGAGACCCTCATCTTTAGACAGGTCCAAATCTCTGGTCGGACACTCCTCCAAGAAGCGGAGGTAAAAGGGTCACCTTCCCTATGCCTGGAACTGGAGGAGGAAGACCTGCGAGGAGTGGAATGAGAAGAAGATGAAGATTTGTGCTTTAGTCCCGCAGCAATGCCCTGTTCAATGGCATCTGAAATGATGGCTGCCATCTCAGGTGTATAGGGCGGGGCCCTGAAGGGTTTAGCACCAGAAAGATGGGAGAACACCTCACCTTCAGGAGTGAGACTCCTATCTCCGTCTGATTCCTCCCCACTGTAAACCTAGGCATCTGCACCAATGGCTTCCTCAGTTTGAATGATGGAAGCTGCAGGAGAGGGTTCCTCCTCAGAGTCTGAAGAAAGATCTGGAGGAGGGCTAACCTCAACCCGCCTTTGAACCTGGAAGGGATGGGGTTCCAAATGTTTAGTCTTCTCCCTGGCCTTCCGGGGGGGGGGGGGCTGTTGAGCTACGCCCCCTTCCTCTGTCAGGATACCCAAAGTAAGCGGCCCTGCATTTGGAAGCCCTGGTTGGGGGGGGGGGGAGATCAGCCTGGGGAATTGAGGCCTGGTTGTCCAGAGGAGCCTGTGGGTCTTGATCTGGTGAGACAGACATGGCCAGTACTCACTGTGATCCTTAAAATGGCCATCAGAGGTTTCCCGCCAATACAAAATGGCCGCTGAGGCAGAAAGCTTATGACCCAGAAAGCAGCATGGCCGAGAGAGAAGCCGCGGAGGCAGAGGATGCTGCTGGAAGCCTTGGCTGGGTCCACGATGCTGCAGTGGTGGTGGAGGCTGCAGCTGATCTAGCGGCGGCAGCAATGGCCAGAAAGCCAGTCCAGAAGGCTGGAAGGGCTGCCTGATGGGCGGTAGCCTCCAACGGCCAGTGCCCGGCAGCAACGACGCCCGATAAGTGCTGAGGGAAAAATTAGGCTCCTCGTGGTTCTTTTTTCCCTCAGCCATGAAGAGCTGCGAAGCCCAGAGCTCCAAGAGGGAGCTGGAAGTCCACAATGCAATCCCCTGCCTTGTGGAAGTCAATTATTAGCAGGGGAAGCGAATTTAGGAAATTTAATTTGAAATAGCCAATTTAACAAGTTTTTTCTTAATTTTTTGAAGCACAGATAGCAATCAGCACAGCAAGTCCCAATCTGCTGAGTCTAAAAAAGTGGGAGGACACTCCCCAGAAGCTATGACATCACTTTGGTAGACTCAGTCCATTGTTTACTGGCTAAATTAACCTACGCATGGCTGCTGTCTCCACCAACGTTGGAGAATTTCCTGTATTAGTGTACAGGTACATCGGCTTGGGATTCATAGGATAAGTATGTTGAAATGAGTTGTAACCTCTCTACAAGTTACTGCAATATATAGTCCTTTCTTTGACCTAATTTATTACTGCCAATATGTTAATTTCTAATTTGGTAGAATTATAAATTTGGGATTTTGTTAGTATTTTTTTCTACACAAGTTATGAAAAAAGAGAAAAAGGAAGTGAGTTATGTACAATACTACATAACAATTACTCTTCAGTAAATATAGGTCTGGTTAAATAACTATAGCTCTTGCAGCTTGGAAAAAAGGTGACTCTTTAGGACGCTATTAACACGTACTGTAAACACATCCACACCATATCTGAAACATCTCTGCTCTTTGGAACAAAACATCACACACACTATTATACAATATTTACTAAGCTTAAAAACTATTAGTAAACTATTAGAAAATTCCATAATCATTTCAGGATAGAAATTTCAGTAAATTTTGCTCTTACCATGGATCTTCAGCACCCAACTTTTCCTTAGTTGTAAATAACTCAATGCAATCTTTTAACTTCACAAATGGTTTTTTGGGAGGTCTATATTCCACACTTTCATGTTTTTCAAAATCCTAAAGAGAAGTATTTCTTGAGTTAAAAGAACAAATGAAACAAAATTCATTTTAGTGATTTTTGTCTTTCTGTAAAAAAAAAAAGGGGGGGGTATATGTTTACTAATATGGAAAAATATGCCAAATTGGAAAGTAGAACTTTGCTAGTTTTAATCTATTTGGAAGTCTTTGAAAAAAAAGACATTATTCATGAGTGAAAGTGTTATTTTGTTATGTTTCAGTTTCATCTAATTTTGTGGAGGGAAATTTGGATAAGTTATGAAATAGGGTGAAAGGAGGAAAACTCCATTTTATACAATTTTTTCAGGAAGGGAGTTTATCATGACAGCAAAGCATGCAGATGAATTTTTTTAATGTTAAACCCAAGACTGATCAAGCAGACTTTCATTTGTCTCAGGTGATCTCTTCTACATCTTGGCCCTATCTTGGCCTAGGGAAAATGAATCTGATTTGAAAACAGCAACTATTCTACTGGTAAACTCTTCGATAAAACATGTCATTTTTACAAAATTGGCAGTCAGCTGACAGTAGATACTGTCCTTCCTTCCTGAATGTATCCAATTTTTCTAATAAATATATGTTTTCTTCCATGGTAAACTGACTACACATAATTTGGAAGGATCAAATTGATTACTCTAGTCTACCGCTTTCAAACAAAGTGATAAATATTTAAGTAGTGTAACAACTTTTTTTCTCTTTATTAAATATCACGTACCTCAGCAGCATTTTCATCAAAGTATCTCTTCTTGAATTCAGGATCCCAATCCAAAGCCAAAAAAGATCTTTCTAAAAGGAAAAAGATAATACAAACATTTGAAATTATGCATTAATTTCAACTAAGGAAAGATTACACTTCCAATTGTTAATATATAATATTAAATTACAACTCTGAACTTTAGAAAATCATAACCATATCTATTTATTTTCCACTTTTAAATAAAAAATATATGAATTTATTTTGCAGTGCCATGGAAATCAACTACCAAAAGTTATTATAATTTTATACTAAAAAGTGCCCAAACATGACAATATTTTTTTGAACACATATATATAAAACATGTTTTAGCATCTTGTTCGGTTGAAACAAAATACAGATGGGTCTTAGAGGACGAATAAGGTAAGACTGATGTGCCTTCTTCCTCGTTCTCCACTCTCTAACCTGTCTGTCGATATTTTGAGTACCTTTCTTTTTCCACCTTCCCCACCAGTGTGCTTATGTTTTTCCCTACCCGACCACAAATAATCTGCTTGGAATATATGTTTCAGTCCAGATAGGATCATCTGGAACGGGCTGTTCTGTGCACTACTGTGAGGAAGGTTGCAAAGGCTTGATGACAGCTGCAGAGAAATCGAGAAGCAGAAGCCTTGGGAACAGAATATCATGGTTAACTTGTGGTGGGTAGACAGTGGAACTGTAAAAATCCATTTTATTTCTGGATCACTCTGCAACTTTTGATACTATCAACCACAATATCCTTTGGGATGCTCTTTGAGGAGTCACCATATTATGATAATTTTCTTACTTTTTGAATGGGGGGTTTAGCTGATGGCTATTGCAGTAAAGAAATATGGCCGACCAGGGCTCCATTATGATTGCCCTATTCTATTTAACACCTATATTAAGCCATTCAAAAAAAAATCATCCCATGTATATCTAAGAATGAATTTGAAAGGAAAAATAAAAAAAACGTTTTACAAAAAAAATAATCCTGTAGTTCAGGGTGAGGTATCATCTATATACATGTTATAGTTATCTGCATATATCTACTTTGGGGCAAATGGAGCAAAAGGCACAAATCGTGACCCAATGTCTGTAAGTTTGGTCCAGTGGTTATGGTACCAGCCTAGAAAGCAAAAGACCTTGAGTTCAAATCCCACCTTTGCCATAAAAACCAGGTAGGTAACCTTGGGCTAGTCACTCTTTCTCAGTCTAACTCACTTTACAGGGTTGTTGTTGTGGGAAAAAATAGGAGGAGGAAGTTATGTTGGCTATGTTTGCAGCCTTTTATTTGTAAAAATAATAAAAGACAACATATAAACAAACAAATAAATTAAAAAGGGACTAGATGTGGGAAAATAAGCTCAGACTCAACCCAACCAAAATGGAATGAGTTATTTATTAAGGCATTTTCTGAATCTTGACTCCTAATACAGTATGTTCCTCTGTGGATAGCACCCTCTTAATTTGGGGTTCTTTTGGATTCACAGAAATGGCTGTGGATACCAAGGTCTTTGACAAGGTGCAACTGTAATCATACTAAGAATGGGGGTGTCAGATCCCTAAAAGTGATACTGCCATTCAATTGGGAGGAGGCCTCGGAGTTAAATCATTAGCTACATCTGAAACAACTGAGTTTTACAACTTTACAACTGGTTTCCTGTCACCGGGAGACTGAAGGTCCCAACATCTCTGGAGGGATGTTTATGGTAGCCATGTGGGATATATAACTTTGATGTCTAACTAGAGATAGCCATGGGAACGTGTGCTTTATTGACTCCCAGGGCAGAAGAGTTAAGGACGCATCTTCACACTTGTGTATTGGTCAAAGGGGAGGGGTCATTATCAGCTTAATCCCATTTGCATGGCCTAAAGGTTTTCAGATGCTGCTTTGCTTCTAATGGTTTCCATCCTGCTTGATTAAAGGTTTCTTTTGAAACAATCCATTTCAAGAGTCTTTACTTTCTCAAGTTAGGAGAGGAGCCATTACATACGGGGGTGTGGGTTGTATACTTTAAATAGTCATTCATGCCTGTGTCATCTTCGACTGGGACACTGTGAGTTTTGCAGGGAGCTCAACTTGAACACCACTCAGAAACATCAGGTAGCACAAATGGCTCTCTCTTTTTAAATTACTTTACTATCACTATAATAATCACCTGTTGTAGATGAAAAGTCTACTGAGTTCAATTCCTTCTCTATAGAAATGAACAGAAAAGATGTCCTGACGGCCCCACCAACTAAGAATTTCAAAAGGAAAGAATCTGAGTGGAAACTTTTTCTGTGGGGACTCCCATTTTCACAAAAAGTCCTTGAGGGAAATGTCTCTCTCTCTTAGCGCTTTCTAGAACTTTTTATAAAAACTTGGCTACTCTGGAAGGCCTTTTGGATAGGATTGTGAAGGTTTGCTAACTTTAGGAGATGAACCTTTTATTAATATATAATTTTTAACCTATTAATAATATAGGTTTTACTATAATTTGTATGTTTTGTTGTTTTGTGGTATCTTTGTTGCCACTTGTTTTTGTACACTGCTTGAGGTTTTTCAGGACCATTTTAGTATAAATTTGAGTAAAATAAAAAAAATGAGAGAGAAACAAAACATGACAGCTATTCAGATATAGACAAATGACTAATAATGGCAATTAGTGAATAAAGAGTGATTTGTTTTGATTACATGGTTTAAGCAGCAGTCTATTTCATACCTACTGGAAAAGCAATGGATATATATCTGTAGGGGAGGAAAAGATGCATAGAACGTAACAATTACTGCAAAAAAGTATGAAAGACATTTTACAATGTGTATATAGAAAAAAAATGGAGGTGAAGAAAAGACATCAAATAGAGCCATGATAGCGAACCTATAGCACGTGAACCACAGGTGGCACACAGAGCCCCCTCTGCGGGCATGTGAGCCATCGCCCCAGCTACCATGCATGTGTGCGTGCCTCCTGCTGGCCAGTTGGTTTTCGGGTGTCTGCCATGTATGCGTGGGGGGCATGGGGCATGTGGGAGATGCACGCCCATGCACAGGGGGAATAGCATGCATGCGCGGGAGGATGCATCGCACATGCATTGCATTATGAGTACGCGCGCATGCACTTTCAGCATGCAGCAATGAAAAAGTTAGCCATCACTAAACTAAAATAAGGAAGATTTAAAGTTTAAAGGGGCAGAAAATGCAGAAAAAAATGATGAAAAAAAAATATTTTTCATATTTAGTAATTGCCCATTTTTCTCACAGAGGGATTCTGAGCAGCATACAAATAAAATATTAAAAGCACAAAAACAGTATACAAAATTTAAAAGAGGCAAGGAATGTTAAAAAATTAATTAAAAGGTAGGGTTAGGATTTCAAGCACTAACCAGCTCCATGGCTGCATGCTTCTCTGTGGGTCTTAAGCAGGCAGCAGAGCCATGTTTTCACGCCTTTCTGGAAGGTCAGGAGAGTGGGGGCCCATCTCACCTCTGGGGAGAGTGCGCTCCATAGAGTGGGGGTAATGGAAAAGAAAGTTCTCTATCTGGACCCTGCCAGTTGAAATTGTTTGGGATATAGTTAAAAATATTTAAATAACAGCAGAATAAAGACATTTTAAAAATATTAAATGATTGGGATGAATCTGAAGTGAAAACAGGCTAGGAGGAGTAGTTTAGAGATCTGAATGGGAATGATAGTGATACGTATGGAATTACAACTAATCTACAAATGTTGGAGTCCAAGAAAATATCGGTAAGAAGGAATTTATAAAACTGGGAGAAAACATTGAAAAATAATCTACAGATATATATGTTGTATGTGAAAAAATATTAAAACATGGATATGGTTTGTTTACGGAGTCACTTTCAACTTGTTAAATGGGAATCTGAACAATCTGTCATTTGGAAGAATGTAATTATTGTTCTATAAAAGTGGAAAATGGTAAGAATAAATACAAAAATTAAAGGGATTTGTTTGGTAAATGTGTCTGGAAAGGTGTATTGGGAAATTCTGATTGAAAAAGTAAAAAAGCCAACAACAAGCAAACCTTGGGAAGTGTATTGTGGTTTTTTGGTAGGGGATATACAGTAGTGTGAAAGTTAAGATTCTATATTCCAGCAATATATTTAATGCTTTTTAAAAATATATATTCTATTTATCATTTTCATTGTATATGTTCTTGTGAGGATTTGCCCTAAAAGATGACAAATATTATTTATTCATTGACCAAATAATAATCGTCACATTTACAAAAATACATTTTATTCCAGTATAAAACTTACCATCTAGTCGAAGTTGTCTGTCATCAAATCGTATATGCCTGGTATCATCTTTGACATAATTGATGTCTGTATTGCCTAAGCTGTTGAATTGGAATGTGAACAATCGTTTTTTGTGCCCTATAACTTGATCCTTACAGGAATCCTCTGTACATAATCCATTTTCAGAATCATTATCACCTCCCACAGAATCTTCCGACTGACTGTTTTCATTTTCAGATGGTAGTTCTTGATCCTGGCTAGATTCATCATCTTGTTCATCAGTTTCCATTTCACCTGTGATAGAAGACATAATGATACAATGAATATCTTTAACTTTAGCATATGTGGATTGTAAAATCAAGGCATAATTAAAGAGTTAAAGTATGACTATCTCTTTCTAATGTAAAATTCTGAAACACAAATTTACATATTGTTTGTGCTACAAGTTAAAACACATGCATAAAACTAGATTAACAGAACTGTATATATATTCACATTGAGAAATCAGGACAGGTAAAGCCTACCTGATTTACCTTACATTTGGATGATTTATTAAGCCAAAGGAATGTTATTAAGAATAATAAATAATATGAATTCTAATCAATTATCATTGGCTATTGAGAAGAGGTAAATAGTCTAAAAACTCAAATATTTCAGAATAATAAGAGAAAATTTAAGAATCTACGTATATTCTGTATTAAACTATTTTAAGCAATTTCCAACTTATTTGACTATATAGGCTATTACAAAGGACTATTAAAAATGTAACTCTGATTCTTTAAAATTTTATTCAATCTTTCTGCTAGGACTTTACATAAATTTTATTAAGTGTTGCCCATATTATTTTAAGCCCAATAATTATAATTGTATAGCATGTTAATGAAACAAAAATAAATATAAATGGCACCATTCTATTAGATGGAAGAGGACTGTTATTACAAAGCCACTTTCTTTCATAATTTCTCCATATAAAATACATTTATTTTAAAAGAGAACAGAGTAATCTCATGAGACATGTAAGTATTAACCTCTTTTAATAACATACTTTTGACACAGAACACACGAACTGTGAATTATAATAAACAGTATATGAAATAAGATTTGAGGGTATAACAACAAAAAAACTCACTTAATGTCTGTACTTTTTAGCTTTATAAATATTAGGGAGCGTCCTTTTTCTACATTTATGAGAATGTTAATAAGGATTATGGATTAAGGATAACCAAGAAAGGCAGTTGACAAGGCAAAATAAGCTTTAAAGGAAGACAACACTATATTAGAGTGTATATTAGAGCAGCTTTTTAAATTGAAGCCTTACTTGGAGATCCTTCTTCATGAATTCCATTTGGACCATTACCATTGATGCTATTGTTCTTGCAGCACTGGAGAGATGCTTCAGTGTCTTCTGTTTCAGCAGAGGTTTTCACATATCGACTGAAATGCACAAATCAATTATTATACCAACCTTCTTGTTACTATACTTTTTAAAAACATTTATATAATGCAATAAATTAACCATAAAAAGTTTGGAAATCGAGTAGTGCTATAATTGTATTTTGTTGTTGTGCTGCAGCAGCATTACTCGATAAAAACATTACTTGATAAAAATTGCTCTATTTTTATGTTATAAGTTATCTTGCAATATTTACAGATAGTCAAGGATAATTTATTTTAAATATTTAGAAGTCCTTGTATGATCTTCAAACTATTTAATTAACCACATTTATATGCCGCCCAATCCCGAAGGACTCTGGACAGCTTACAAAAATAAGAGAGAGAAAAAAAGACACATAACGAACACATAACAAAAGAAAACGGTTTAAAATAGCAACACCTCATATATTCATTCTAGTCGGGGCTGGACCTCAACAGTGAGGTCAACAGCCCCAGGCCTGCCGGAACAGCCAAGTTTTTACAGCTTTCCTGAAGGCCATGAGAGTGGGTATGGTCCAGATCTCTGGGGGTAGCTGATTCCAAAGAGTCGGAGCAGCCACAGAGAAGGCTCTCCTCCGGGGGCTCTCCAACCGACACTGTGTAGCTGACGGCATCTGAAGGAGGCCCAATCTGTGGGATCTTACTGGCCGCTGGGAGGTATGTGGCAGTAGGCAGTCTCGAAGGTACTCTGGCCCTAAGTCATGTAGGGCTTTAAAGGTGATAACCAACACCTTGAATTGCGTCCAGAGACCAATTGGTAGCCAGTGCAGCTCGCGGAGGACAGGTGTAACGTGGGTGTACCTCGGTGCATCCAATATTGCTCGCGCAGCCGCATTCTAGACTAACTGCAGTCTCCGAATGCTTTTCAAGGGTAGCCCCATGTAGAGCGCATTGCAATAATCCAGCCTTGAGGTGACAAGGGTGTGAGTAACCGTTTGAAGTGCCTCCCGATCCAAATAGGTGAATAAATGCAGACATTGCTGATCCTTCCTTTTAAGATTAACCATGGAATCAGAAAAAGCAGTTTAAAGTCTTTTACCTTTTGCTAGAAGATCTACATTTGTGATGTGCAAATGTTTCCAATGTAAAGTTAAATATACTATAGAATTTCTCTTTTACACTTACCACATTCTTAATAGCAGAAGATTATACAGTTTATCTTCTGTGTTATTTCTAGGCACTGCTATAAGAAAAGGTTGTCCAAAATGTGTTGAACCACTATGATGGCTATAACCACTATGGCGAAACTTTTCCCTTAAACAAACTGGAATTACAACTTGCTCTGTATCTTCAGTTCTGTTGATGGCAATTTCAAATCTAAAGAAACAAAAATGGAATCAAACAAAAACACAAAATACTCATTTTAAATTAGGATACATTTTATATAATTCAACTAAATCACATACAGTTTATGAGAAAAATATTTTGACTATACATTTGAACTTACACATAAATGTCATCACGCTCCATAATACTGGTTAGATTTTCATCCATTGTAAATATTCTATGAAACCTATGATTATATATATCAGTAACGATCATCTAAAAAAGAAACACAATTTATTTTATATTTGTTTAGATGTATAGATAATATTTAGTTAGATGTACAATCACCTAAGAATTATCATACCTTATCTGCAGCAACACCTGACAAAGTTGATAATGCGATGCAGAGATCCTGTATATTTCCAATTTTTGGTACTACTACTTTGTACTAGAAAATAAAATACAATATTGTTATTCTTAAAACACAAAGAAGATAACTGGATATAATAACCAATATTTACTACTGAAGTAACATAAGAAAATTCTATATGAAAAAGAGCTTTTGAAAAGAAATATAGTTAGGGAGTTAATTTTTGAATGAGCTGTAAACATATATGAATAAAAGTCGCTAGTCCATCTTTAAAGGAAAGGAATTACTAGCTATGACAGTGGCTTAATAGGAAATATTTGGTAGTGGAAAGGGAATCTATTAATGAACAACTTGGTGATAAAATCCAATTGCCTACCATGAAAAGTATACAGCCTATTCCTCTTGCAGCATTCAAACAAACGTTCATATCTGAATCTCAAAGCCATCAGCCTACAATTCATACTACTGTTTTTCAAGCTACAGTAACGTATCATAATATTCCTCCATTATATATATAATTTAGAATGAATCATTATCATCTATTAACTAATCTAGTATTTCTCACCCCAATACTGTATGTTATTATTGTTTGCTGAACCTTTAAGATATTATTTTCCAAACAAATCAATTTAATAAAATAAACAGATCTGAATAAAGAAAGAAAAATATTGCATTGAATTTGCACTATTCTGGTTGCCTTCCTAATACACAACAGGATTTTTTCGCAGAAATTGTAAGCTGCATTTTGCAGGAACAAATGCTTTCAAAATTTGCCAGAATCTCTATATAACACTGAGTTCCAGTGTACCACAAACTGGAAAAAATAATGATGTATTTTATTTCCTTTTGAGGAATGCATAAACTCAGCTGCAAGCTTATGATTTGGAGTGACATAGAAACTGGGACAAAATGGTTGGTCTTTCCACTTCATCACTGTTAAAGGAAGCCTTGTAACATATTCTGCCAATTCTTTTAGGAATACAACCTCATTTAAAAATACAAAGATTCTTGAGAATGGCAGCTTGAGTATAATGCTGTTCCTTAACTTCTGTCAGGTACCAAATCTAATGTAATAATACAGTTGTCCAGTCAAACAGATTTTTTGAACAGATAACATAATGAGAATGTTAAAACAGATACATTTTCTTAAATTATGATAAAAAGATAAAAAGATTGGGACCTTTAACTAATAGCTGCTGATTGGGACCTTTAACTAATAGAAGCCCAACCTTCTTTTTTCTTCCCATCATTTCTGTAATCTGAGTGGAGAGGCGGCTATTTTCTTAACAGAACAAGATCTACCAACATGGCTCTTGCATTCATTAACTAGAAATATGATTAAATTATGAGAAAATGGAAATGAAAATTATATTTGTAAAGTATATTATTTAATATCAATCATGTTGAAAAATCAAAATGCTTTATATTATACATTTTTGTCTTATAATAGTTCTAGTATTCATAACAAATTACTATCTTATTGTGTTATATTGCTGTAGTAATAATAACAGCAAATATTATGATTCAAGGGGTGAATAATTTCCGTCTTTATGATGGTACTATAAATTATACAAAGTTACAAATTATATGCATAGTTAAGAGAAAGGACCACAATATCAAATTGAAAATATGACTTAAAATTCATAAAAATAAATAAAACTCTATTTCAATTAACATATTAAAGAAACTATTGCTGTAAAACATGGCATATATACCTGCATGGGTTTACAAAGTGGATCAAGTCTAACTAAATAAACTTCCAAACTGCGTTCTTTTTTCATAGGTAGAGGAAGAGTTAAATAACAAAAGGGATCGAATGTTACAGAGATCTTGGCACATTCTGGACAAACTAGGGTTGATTTAAAAAGTCCATGAAATATATCTACAATGATGGAGTCATTTCGTTTCAAATGGTTCTCCCAAGCTTCTTCAGCAACCACCTAAATTAAGACGAAATTAAAATAGTACAAGTAAGTTATATGAAGCATTAAATATTTAAATGAAATTAACATCTTGCACATACCTATAAGTACCATATACTACCTAACAGTGTTATCCAGTAGATTACAGTAAGAAAACGTAACTGGGTAATTTTGGGGAAAGATAAACATTTAGTATCTTCATATACTGTATTAGCCTCTTTATATTATATTCATTATGAATGCCAGATTATCTCAAAGTTGATGACAATTTCTAAAGTCTCCATTGGGCATAAAATTCTATTCAAATATGTAATAGGACCAACTGTTCAAGGCCAAGAAATAGAATCAAAAGTAAGAATCTTTAACCACAGTATCTATGCAATGCCAATTTGAGATAGTTAATTCCCTAAATATAGGATCTGAAAGCATTCATGGACATCTCCCCAGTTCTCATAAAGCATATTGGTCATATATATTTTTTTCTCTTTTTTAAATGGAAAAAATGGTGGCTTTCATTTATCAATCATCTTACTCCACTGACAATTTCTTGGAACATAAAAATAATGAGCAATTATAAATAAGTGCTTGGTTCTGAAGCATTTCTAGCAACCTGCAACTTCTTGCCACTGAATGGTGAGAAAACAGTCTGTGAGTAGCAGTGGGGCAAATTAGGATTGTTTAATGATGAGCAGACAGAAGAGAGAGAGAGAACTGGCAAGAAAGTAGATAGCAAGTAGATATGATAGGAATGAGATAGGAAAATAGCAATTGAAAAGGAGATATATAGAGCAATGCCAAAAGGGGAGGGGAGGGAGAAGTAGGGAAAGGAGCTGTCTATTTTATGTTGATTGTGTGAAAAAAAAGCACCTAGAATGGGAGAATTGCATATGGTGACAGGAATAGAGAATCTAGTATGTTCAAAGGACTGTGGTACACTTTCTGGTATTTGGCTTCTTTTAATTGTCCTTCTCCTGTCTTTCCCCAAGCTGGTAAGTTAAATGAAATATTATTTAAATAATTTGATGCCATATTTCAAGCCAGGTTTTCTCATAGCATGTTAATAACAAAGTGCTAACAAGCACTTTAATAATTAAGATCTAGCATTAACATAAGTCGCCCCCCCCCAACTTTTCTTTAACAGTTTCAATGATGAAATTCTGTATACAGAACAGAAATTTCTTTGCTCAAAAATATGAATGGGAACTCTTCAGACCAGAAAGCTGAAATCCGTGCACACCAGGCATGACATCATGCTTTTCACCTGTGCTCAGTTTATTGGGCAGTTCTGGTTTTATCATCTAGAAGTCAGTGTTAACGTCTAGCAACCATATAGACAGACCCTCTCCAGGATGATCTATATTCAAAGGTATTTTCAGGTATGCAAGATTCTCCTAATGTAACCTTACCATAGAATTAATTCATGCTTCCTGTCTGGACTATCTCACAAAGCTGAAAACAATTGTGCAGGTATAAAAGTACATTTCTCTCACATTGACTTTACAACCTAAGAAACTAGTAAAAGTCTCTTCAGAGATGTTTGCCATGTCCACATTCCTTTTGTGGATAAGCTGCCTTTCATCTGACTGTTTTCCTGGCTATGGCTCTCACCAAGGTCATTCCAACATACCATTACAGTGCAACAGATGTGAATTGAATTGTCTAGATTATTTAGATACATTTTTGCATTTATAACATTTGTCCAGATCATGTAGGCTTATTATCTAAAAGGTACATTACCTTATCTGGTCTTCCATCAGCATCTTTTAGCTGAATATAAGGCTTTTTTCTAATACGATTCAAATCCTCATGCAAACCATCTAGAAGAAATGCCAGCAATTCTTGGCAATCTTGTTGCTGATATCCTGAAAACTGGGGTGCAAATCGTCCTACCTGTGTCTGGGGAATATTTTTTATAGTGGAGTCATGTGACATTGCAAAGGCATTTTTGTTAAATCAAGGAAAATGTATTTTAATTTCATGGATTTTAAATGCATAATTGTAATACTGTGAAATAAGATTGAGGAAAAGCAAAGGAATCATTGCTGCAATTTATAGGAATCTCCCATCAAAACAAACAACAAAAACAAGCAGGTGTGGTTTTCAAGGGCCTATTTTATTAATATATGTACATTTTTAATTTTTAATACTTTTATTGTTTTGAAGAATCATATAACTGAAAGCAAATTAAGCATTCTAGGATCCAACTATGTTAGCGCATACCTTAAAAGCTCTTGGAGTGACATAGCTGTATTTTCCTGACCACATCTGCTTGATGAGCTCTGCATAAGATTTTGCAATTTCACCTCTCATTCCTAATGGATTGTCATAGTTTAGCTCCTCTTGATATTTATCATTAAGAAAATATTCTGTGAGTGGAGGTGTATTGCTGAGACACTAAAAATAAATGTGAATAAAAGTAAGCACTTTTGTATAATGCATAGTAATGGAACCTCTCAATGTCATCTTCAGTTTTCATATTTCCTTATCAAGTCTTTTTGCTTTTCCTAGTCCTTAGGATTTTGGGTCTGAAAACATTACTAGTTATAAACACATGCTTCATTCAGTTTTCTTGACTGAAAAGAATGTTAATTAAACAATGAGGAATTAATATCTAGCCTCTCTCACGACTAAATGACGCCTATTGAGATACCTACCATAGTTTTTCTCCCCTGTAAGAATGGGAAGACTATTTTGAGATTATTTTAAATTAATGCAGAAATGGATAATTTGTGGTTTACTGTTAGGCCCCAGTTCCAATCAAAACAATAATATAATGCAGGTCATCAAGTTCCTCATGCTAGACTGATTAATATAACAGAAAACAGAGACTGTGGAATATTTCTATATGGAATGGTGCTGCTCTGTTTGTGTTGATGATTGGAATGCAGCTGGAGAAATAACTTGTGCTGTTCAACTGAATTCAGATAAGAACTAGTTATTAAACCCATTTTATTGAAATAATGCAGAGTAGTGAATTTTTCCACTTTCTCAGGATAGAAATATTAAGTATTTTAAAGGCTACCAAATTTAGATTAGAGGCAAAGATGATATAAAATTATATGTCCATATGTGACAAAAAGATTATGTTGATATACTGTAAAACTGTTCACAATAATTACAATTTGGATTCCACAATTATGCAGTCTCAATAAAAGAAAATCACCCAGACTATTCTTATTAGATAACTAAGTTGATTAAAACGATATTTGACCTTTATCAAGATGCTATATAATATCCAATAAGGGTTTGATTACACATGAAAGTTCATCTCTTTTCAGAAAAAAGGTGGTATCAGTTTCTTCAGAGAAACTAATAATAACAGTAACAACCACCACAAAACATGGACCCAGAAGGCAATTAGAGATTTCTTATCAATATCTGATTAAAGTAGTGGAGTAAGTGATTGCTTTTCAGTTCAGCTCGTGGCTGAGTTTCAGACATTAAACAGTGGCAACATCTTTTTTTGACTTTTTAAAATGTTCTGGACATGCGCAGACCTATTTATAGGTTACTGCGCACCGAACTGGCAGTAATGCCAGTAGAAACCCACCCCTGAACTTAACCGCAGCAAAACGGTCATAAAATTGAGTCTGGTCATCATGTGATACCCCACTTAATGACATCATTTAATGACAAATTTTGGGGGTCCTATTGCGGGCGTAAATCAAGGACTACCTGTATAAAGTTCTATTGTATTCTTCATGTTACCCATGAAACTGATGGCCTAGGTTATTTGAAGTTATGGGAAAATATACAACTAATGCACATCTGTCTCTTCATATCAATTCCAACCAAGATAAAGGCTGGGGTGAAAACATTTGAATTGAGACTCAACTACATGCACCAAATGAAATATAACAGATGCAATATAGCTATCAGCTTTACTTTCCTTCATAAGTATTTTGTTTTTAAAGGTTGTCCACTCTGTTTATTTTCTTATGCTCCTGGTCTTTGGCTCTGTTTTTAAACAGTTTTTGATTAGTGGGTATGATAGAAATTATAGAAAAACAATAAATAAATATCAAGGAATCAAGTCATAGCCAAGCAAGATTCTATAACTATTTGCTTCTTAATAATTTATGTGGATTTAATAAGCACATAAATCAATGTAAATATGAAATTCTGATAATACTGCAGGACCAAAAGTACCCATTCTACTAGCAGTCTCCATTTTAAAAGCTCTTTATATAATGAAGTAAAATCTTATTTGACATGAAACACTTACTTGAATTGCTGAATTCATGAAACACGTATTTCCCAAATTACTTAGACCACAAAGACCGGGCTGTTCATTGTGCCTTCCTGGTTCTGAGTAGTCATAATTTTTATAAGCAGTGTATGAAGGAAGGCAGTAGTTTGAATTTTTCATGCTGGAAGAAAACATATTTACCTTGTAATTGCATGAGCTATAGCTGTCTAGCTTAAATGCACATGTAGCTGAAATAATTAGACTCTGAATTTAAACACAGTAACAATAAGAATTCTTCAAACCTTTTTCAAATTTTGATTTAAAAAGTAGTATTTTTTAATATTTCAATTGAAAAATTAAAATTTTTGGCACCACCAGCTATATAGTATAAATTCTGCTACTGTTATTGCTAAAAGCCGGAAACAGCAAAACTTTAGCAACAGGCAAGATATAAAGATTTCCAAGGATATCAGAAACTGCTAAATACATTATAATTCTGTTTTTAGATTAACCACTATGCCACCACAAAATGAAGCAATAAGCATGGAATAATAAAGACTCCATTCAATATCTTTAAGCATTGTATTTTAATTTGTTTTATAATTTCAAGTTATACAGATATGATCTATTTATAGTAGGGAATATTTTGGGAATTAAATAATATGTTATATTACATTAAAAGATAAAAATACTTAAGAAAAACTGAAGTACAAAACATAAAAAGCACCACATTCTTCAGAATCTTTTTTTTTTGCTTGCATATGGGTTTATAGATATTTATATATGCAAGGATCAGTGAAATTTACATGACATATGCACAAGTAATTGTATCAATATTCTAGCCACACAGATAGAGATTTGAGACTGAAAACATTAGGTTATACAGGTAGTAGCTGCATCTGTGCATATACAGTAAATGAACAGTAAACGTACTTAAATTTAATGAATATTTTTAAAGGAAAAAACTCATTGTGCTAATATACAAGTTTATTAACTACCCAACACCGAAATGATGTAATAAATGTAATCTACATACATTTTCCCATTTAAATCTGAATATTAGAATTACTATTGTTAAACAATACAAAAATAAAAGCCATCTTCTAGTTCTACATTAGAACCATGATTATGACACAGCAGACTAGAAGTTATTGCTGTGGAACAATACCTTCATAACTTCATTTGCTCTTTCTTCCAGGAAAGCATATTAATCACAAGGTTAGAAAGGAATATAGTTGATATATGATAAATTATCAATTCCAATAAGTAATTCAGCATGGGATCTTTACTATGCAGGCTGCCAATTAAATTATACATTACATGACCTGGAATTCAAATAGTCATGTATACAGTTTGTTTTTACTGGTGCATACTCTATACACTAAACTTTTTAGTCAAGAGAAAAAAATATTGATACATCATTAGAGTTCTAAAAACTATAATACTGAAAATATGCACCAGTATAAACTTGAAATAGATATAACAAAAATATTGTTAATATATTTTAATGAGGGAGTGGGGAGATTAATTAAGATACTGAACTTACAATATATATAAAAATAGAATTTCTATAAATCTGTGAAGAAACAATTTTAGTAGTAAAGCAGAAATAATGCCTAATATTTATGTTTTTAACATCCTCTCCTAATTGTTCCCAGTATTTTACCTACAATATTATGAAACTAAACAAGTGAATAGTCAAATCAATTTTGGCAAGGGTTCTTATTTCCTTTGGAGGGGGGTGAGTTGAGCACCACTGCTCAATTTTATGTGCTCCTTTTAAATTAAAAGTTTAATTACAATATCCACACAATTGATACCATTCCCCTCTGGACTGCGTGCTAACCCATTAGGACATAGTAAAGCCTATTGCAGAGAAAAAGGTTGTTCTTTAAAAAAGGAAGCTAAAAACCCTCTGTGTCAGGTTTCAAAAAAATGCCCTAATTGATTCACAAGTCAAATTTCAAAAGAAAACCAGTCATTTATTAGGAACATTTTGGCAATACCATTTTTTGCAGTCAGATCTTAGCCTTATTTGAGTTATAGCTGAACTTTACCCCTGTTCCTCCCCTCCCCTCAATCTGTGTCATAAATCACATTCCTCAATGAGGTGCATCTCTCCCAGGTCTGCTGTGGTAATCTGAGACCTGACTCTAGCTGAAAATATGTGTGGAATGTGCTTCTCCCCTTTCCTTACTATGGCAACTTTAGGAGTTGACATTCTGCACATCTGTCTGGCCAACCTACTCTATTAGCCTTAAGATAGGAACCTGGCCTCCAGAAGGCAGCTTTGATTTAGATTTTGTCAACAAATTTGCTGATTTTCTGGCCACTAATGGGTGAATTGAAGAGGAGCTCTACATGAGTTTATTCTCCAATCTCCTTTGTTGCCCAGACATTCAGAAAGTGTGTGGGCTAACTCCCAGACCCTCTTCTAAAATTTGCCCCCATACCACTTTCAAAAAAGGGAAAAAGCTCCCCAAACTGACAGAGGAGTTAACCTCACCATGTTATAGTACTCCCCTTTCCCTTGATATAAATGCTGTGCCTTTAACGGCCCAGGGGCCTCTAACAGCAGCACAGTCTGCCTTGCAGGATCAAGCATGTTCAACATCCCCTCAGCTTGATCCACAAGCTCAAGTGTGTCAAACAACATCGCAGCTGTCCCAGCCTAATCCGCAAAATTCAACATCCCAGGCAGCTCAAGCTTTGTATCCAGAACTGACGGCTTGAGCTACCTGGGATGTTGAACTGACAGCTTTAACTCCTCCTCACACCAGAACTGGACAGACTTACGTACCTGCACAGGGAAACCCTTAACCGGGTCCCTTAGTCCTAGCTTCCCTTTGACAAGTTCCTATGAAAGATGGACTGGTGTTTGTCCATACACCCTTTACCACCAATGATCTTTTCAATTGGAAAACAGGACTTTCCCCCTTACAGGGAGTTTCCCCCCCACCCAAGCTATGGGGAGTTTGTTCAATGTGTGATGGCTACTCATAGAACTAATATGCCTGACATTTTTACTCTCCTGTTGGCATTCCTGTCCACAGAGGAAAAACAACAAGTTCTCAAGGCCACTACAGTACACTATAAAGCTGCTAAACAACATGGCATCCAAAATAATCAAGATGCCCAAGCCTTATGGCCTGAATAACTGGTTCTTTTTAGCCCCAGCTATGAGATCAGGATGCCCTCATCCTCTAGAGAGCCAGGGATTCTATCCTTCAAGGACTAAAACTGGGGAGAAGCTGGAAGTGTTGTGACGAGACTGGTTGGGAAATAGTGGAGCTCTGACAAGCTCTGCGAAAACTGCCAGACAAACCGCTGCCAGGGGGCTTTTAGGTTCAGAATCGTTCCGAAGGAATGGGGTAAAAGAAGGAACCTTGTACAGCCAAGAGGAACCAGCAGTTCCTCGACAGGTCAGAGATAAAGTTCTCCAAACTGACAGGGGAGGCAGCAGCCATATTTAAATGACTGCTTCAAAGTTGGGGCAACTGGACCAACCTGTTTGAGCAGGAGCAGTGTTGGAGCATGGCATTGGACTTAGGTGAGAGAGTGACCAACCCAAAGATAAAGGAATTTTAAATTTGAACTACAAAAGAGACTCATAGCGGAGCTAGTGGCTAATTAGTAAGCTTTAAATGAAAAGGATTTAAATGGAGGGAAAAGGACAAAGTGGAGATTAACACGGAAAGCTCTAGAAAATTTTCATTCCCAAAATTGGAATTGGAAATTCCAATTTAAATCAACCAGAGAATTCAGGGGGGGGGGGAAGAATTCCTTTCTTTCTTTTTCTACCTTTTTTCTATTTTTTGAGAATTAAAGTGAACTTTTGACAGCTTCTGACAGCCAGCTGATCAGACTGTACTGTGGAAAGGGAGACATCTAGTGGTGTGAAAAGAATACTACAAGACTTAATAGAGGAATAACAAAGAAAAGAACAGCTGCAGATTTTGACCTTGACTACAGTAACAGATAACTGGAAGATCCTTTGACGTGGTGGACTTGTTTTTGCAACAGTATTGTGCATTTGACTTACTATCGGAAAATACTGAAAAGTGGATTGGATTGGACTAAAGTTGGGACTGGACTTTATACATTGGAAGGCAGAAATAAAGGTTAATGGGCTTAAAAGTTTAAATAAAGGTGCTATAACAGAAAAATCTTTAACAATTTGTTAAATTAGCGAAGCAGGCATTATGGAACTATGGATGTAGGATGAATTACATGACATGTTAAAAAATGCATGTGAAACACTAAAGGGTAAAGAAAAAATAGAAATTCAGAAGGAGCACTTAGATCAGGGTGGAGGAGAAAAGGACATAGAAAAGAGACCAAATGAAGAACAAGAAGATACTACAGAAGAAAGAGGGACTGAAAAAGAAAGATATATAGATGACTACACTGGGATCAGTGGTGGGTTCTGGATCCTGGTGCAACTGGTACGGTGCAACGGGGCCAGGCATCCAAATGACTGGGTGCAGCACGTGCGTGCAGCATGCACATGCGTTACCGCCTGAAAGCTCCACGATGCCTCAGCGATGCTCCAGCTGCTTGGCGGAGCATCGCGCAGGTGCCGTATGCTCCCTGTGCATGCGCAGAAGCCCCAAAAGCTCAAATACAGGTAGGGAGCATGAGCGGATGGGCCCTCCTGAGCACTGTACCGGGACGGTACCTAGTGCTCCCAGTAGGCATCGGTACATCCAGTCATATCCCACCACTGACTGGGATGTATAGTGCTACACTAAAAGTAGACAAGGAGAAATGCCCCTCCCCAAAAGAAAAATTAAGCAGTTAAGGTGAAAATAGTGGGGAAAGATTGGGAAAAACTTGGGGAAAGTTATTAGAACAATCAAATCAAAAGGGAGAAAAAAGAGTGGGAAGAAAAAATATAGAAATTACAAAAATAAGAAAAAGAAAAAGCTAGGTGAATGGTGGAAAGAAGAGAATATAAAAGAAGTGAAGTTTCAGAGAGACCAAGAGACAATGGTTAGATAAGGAGGAAAGAAGGGAAAGGATTTACCAGTAGATTAAAATGAAATATGTTAATATTGTTAATGGCATATAGTTGATATGATGTGAGGAAAATAGATTACTACTATTAATTGTAGATAATTAACTAAGTGAAATGTTTATTAAAAAATTAAATCTGAGGATATATGTTATCTATAGTAAAATAGAATTAAGGATGGAAATGATATATTAATTTGATTAATTTAGAGGGGCAAATAATGATATTGTTTATTAAGAAGAAATTAAACCTAAGATGGAAAATATGGAAAGAAAATTACTAGCTGAAATTGGAAATAGAAATATGATGTAAAATGAATTATGCATATAAGAAGACATTAAGGGGGAAAATTCGGGCAACACTCTGTTTATAAAAGAAATTAAATATGTAACAAAAAATAAAAAACTTCATTTAAAAAAAAGGACTAAAACTGGGTGTTCTAAAAACAGTGAACTTTCAAAAGGCGGGGCTTGACGTCACAACGACACAACATGCAATCTTGAGGTTCCAGGATTGCTGTCAATATCTCTGTTGCTGGACGATACTTTTGGATCTAAACCATTCTGAAGGAATGGTGATAGTGAAGGGCATGTCCTGCTGATCTCAGGGGCATCGCAAAGCCCCTGATTGATCCAGGAAAAAGCTCTTTTTGCTGGCTACAAGAGAAGCAGCCAATATGGCTACAGAAGGTTGGGACAAGCCCCTGAAACGAAAGCAGCACAGGAGAGACAGTGTGTCAAAATGGTGAGAAAAATCTTTATTATTAGAGAAGAGAAAACCCAAAAGACTCAGAGTTAAAATAAAATTGAAGACAGAAGGAAACAAGTGACAAATTTACCCTGGTTTAAAACTATCATGTTATCTTTTTCACTTTAATTTTGTTTGTTTTTTATGGACGGACTTTTTACAAATGTTTCTTACTTTTAAACTGGACTGGTCTTTTTTTCCCCTTCTTCCTCTATACTCTTCCCATTTTTTGTGTTTGTGGATTAAAAGCCACTTTCCTCGCAAGGCTCAGCTAGATCATAAACTTTAAACAATTTTTTTCCCTCTTTCCGGAGAAAAACCCTTTCTGGAGTTCGGAGTTTAGAAAAGAGAGCCTAAAACAGAGGGAAAAGATGTAACACTGCCCTCTAGTGGCTAGAGGCTTGGCAACATCTGATATTACAAAGCTATTGGCTTGGTTTACTGAAAGGTAAATGGAAAAAACTTCACTGAATTTGTTTGAAACCTAGCAAAAGCCTTGGACGTTTTAGTGGCAGTGTCTATAACTTGGAAAAATGACATTATATGAAGAAGAAAAGGAACTAACATTGCAAAAAATTATGTTAAAAATTCAAAAACTCTTAGTAACTACAGAGAGAATTGAAAAGAGTCTTGAATTTATAGATCAAAATACAAAATATCAAAATCCAGAAAGTACGGAGGGAAGAGTTGAGAATACTTATAAACAAATGATGAAATTTGAGGACAGAGTTCAAAAAATTGCAGAGACATATGAAAGTGATAAGAAAATTGTTGACATTGACAAGTGTGGAGGAAAATGATAAGTGTGGAATACGGAAAGGAGAGATCAATGAACTGGAACTCTATCTCAGATGTCAAAACATAGATGAAGATAGGGGAGAAAATTTGGCAGAGACAGAGTAATTTTGGCAGAAGCACCAGTGATAACAAAAATCAAGCAGATGAAAGGAACAGATGGAGGGTATCGAATTCTTTTAAGATATTCAATGAACAATAAGTTGTCAAGAGAAGTCCACATAAGACTTATCAAGAAAACACTTAGAATACAGATATATAAATGGCAAGAGATATTGGACTACACTATTTCTGGAAGGATACAGGATGATGAAATGAAATGTCACAATAAAATTTAGTTAAATGTAGTTAAACTTTGAGTATTATGTATAAGATAAAGTAATAATAGCTATAGTCAAATAAATGATCAATAATGATAATAAAGCATTTATATATACTAGATTGATAATATTACATTTTATATAAACTGTAAGTGAGGATGATGGAGATGATGTTGAAAAGCCTTTTTATAAAAGATAAATCATTGTATATACAAGAGAATATAAAGATGTAATATCATTGGATGATTTCAGGATGATGTAATGAAATGCCATAATATAAATTTACTTCAAATTTAATATGCCTCATATAAAAAGAATTTAATAATAGCTATGCTTAATGGAAGTTTAACAATTATAATAATTTGTATAAATGTATATTAGATTGATGATACTAATAATGGAAGAAACATGGAATTGAAAATTATTAGAGAATGTTATTAATGCTAAAATAATAGAATGATTTAGAATAGGATACAAAAAAATTCTTCATTAATGGATATATTGAAGATGATCTAATGAATCATCATAATATAAATGGATACATATTTAGAATACCTTGTTTAAAATGGTGAAACAATAGTGATAATTAAACAAATGAAGTACAATAATAATGTATACAAAGATATTTGATTGACAATAAGTGATTTTTGATAAAGCTCAAGTGATGACTATGGAAAGGACAGAGAAAGATTTTATAACCAAGTAACACACTGTATGTAGTTGAAGAGGTTTTTTATGCTATATGTTTTGCATGTTTATTTTTGTTTGAAAATAAAAATTTTATTTAAAAAAGTGAACTTTCACTGCGTTCATCAGATCCTTCAAAATCCCAACAAATCCCCCACTGATTTTTTAAACCATTTGAAAGATGGATTCCCATGGTTTACTGACCTTTATCCTAATATCCCAGCCAACGATGTATTGTTAAAAATAATTTTTGTAGGCCAAAGTGCTCCAGACATAAATTGCAAAAGCTAGAAACCCCAACTGTTAAGGACTTAGAGATCCTTGGTCAGACAGCTTTCACCGTTTATGCCCAGAGGAGGAGGGAGAGAAGAAAGAAGATGTGAAGGCAAGTTGCTCTTTTAGCGGCGGCTCTAAATCCCCAAAGTAAAGGGAGGGGGATTTCAGCTAATCCCAGGAGCAACTCCTTCCACAGAGATCAGTGTGCCCGGTGTCAACTTGATAACAGACATGGAAATGCTTGTTTGCATGTCATCAATTTAGTCATTGGAGAAGAAAATGCCCCCTTGAACAGCGACAGCCCAGTAGGGGACGAGGGCAACCTAGGGGGTGAGAAGGCTTCAAGCCAGGCCCTCCTACCTCTCATGTCAGCTCAAGCTCCTGAGGTCTACCGAGAAACCAATTGAGGGGGCTCTGGAGAGCCAACTGCTTTCCCAAACCCTCTAATGGAGCTAAAAGTGGGGAACAAATATTATTCTTTTTTGATTGATACAGGGGCTACATTCAATGTCCTGAATGATAAATAAATCCCTTGCCTTTCTTCCAAAACTACCCCCATTGTTGGAGCGATCAGGATAGAAGAGGATACTCCAATCAGTCACCCAATGGTGGTGGAACCAACCAAGGACCTTCACTCCAGCATTCCTTTCTAATATTGCCACAATGTTCTATCAATCTTTTGGGGAGGGATCTCCTAGAAAAACTGGGGCAGTTATACAATGCACCCAGCAGGGAGTCTCCCTTGAAATTCCCCCGGAAAGAGCTTATCTTTGTTTCCTGGGGAAAGAAACAATCCCTAGCGGACCTGATTACAATAGAATAAATTCCCTGGTTTGGTATCAAGGAATCCCTGGGTTTGCAATGTTTGCTACGCCCCATATGGCTCAGCTACTCCCAGACGCCCAACCTATAGCAATTCGCCAATACTAATTCCCAAACGGGAAGCACAACTTGGCACTAAGACCCAGATTGAACTTTTTCTGAAAACTGGGCTCCTCGTTCGCACAGAATCATACTGGTCAAGACCAATTTTCCACGTCCCTAAGCCTGATGGGACTTGGAGATTCACTCACAATTTATGACAGACCAACTGCCGGCTCCACCGACTACATCCTCTGGTGGCCAATCCATATACTTTGCTGACTAAGCTTTCAAGTGATCAGAATTGGTATACAGTCACAGATTTAAAAGATGCCTTCTTCTGTATCCCTTTGGCTAGGGAATGTCAGTCATACTTTGCTTTTGAGTGGGAAGATCCTTCTGATGGTTCCAATGCCAGCTGACTTGGACTCATCTGCCACAGGGCTACCCTAACAGTCCCACAGCTTTTGCTGCAGCCCTCGCCCAGGATCTTAAAGACTTTGACACCCAACGAACTTTCCTGTTGCAATATGTGAATGATTTATTGGTAGTTGGCAAAGACCAGAAAGATGTCGAGGATACGTCAATCACCCTCCTCAAACACATGGCTGAAAAGGGCTACACAGTATCTAAGAAGAAAGTCCAATGGGCCACTCAGGAAGTGCAGTACTTGGGTTTTGTTCTATGCAAAGGCTGTCGGCTACTGCATGAAAGCCACCTACAGGCAATATCAGCCTTACCAACACCCACTAACATTAAACAGCTGCAGATCTTTTTAGGTATCATTAGCTATGCACGACTGTGGATTCCAACGTATTCCATCATTGCTAAACCTCTTTACCAATTAACTGAAAAATACATGGCCTGGGAACGGACGGGGGAACATCAGAAAGCATGGCAGAACTTGAAAGATGCATTGGGCTGTGCTTCTGCTTTGGCTTTACCCGACCAGATGAAAGGCTTTGAACTTTTTGTTTCTGAAATGACGGGTTGTGCCCTGGGCATTTTACTGCAAAAACTGGGCCCCAAAAGAGTTCCTGTAGCTTCTCTTTCTAAAATCCTGGATCCAGTGGCCAGAGGCTGGCCAGTCTTGGACCATACAATAATTTTCTTTACATTTTAACCGAGTTTATAGAGAGAGAAACATTTAATATGATGCTTTGGAGCACAAGAAAAATAAGCCCATTTAGGGAAGTTCAGCCTATTTTACCCATTAAGTAAAGTATTCAGAAATTTTCAGGGTGGGGGAGGAGGACATGATATCATGCAGGCATGAAGAGTGTAACAAGGATTTTTTTTAAAAAAAAATTCAGTGTTCTTCAACTCCAAGAATCAAGCAGGAAAAATAATGTGTTAAGGCACATAGAGTCACTATTCAGAGTGAGCTGAATGGCATACTAATTTAATACATAAATAAATAAATATGAAACAAGTTATATAAATAGAACATCAGTGGAGAATAATGGTGTTTTAAAACAATTACTTTTTCTAGGCTGATAAATAGTAAAATACAATGACTGTACGTTTTAAATGCTGTATTAAAAATGTATCTGAGGCAATATTAGGTAAAAAGGACATTCTAAAATATATCTCTAAGTATTTATCAATATTTATGATTGAATTAAATTCCTAGGAATTCAGCACAATTCAGTTCCAGCTATGTTCAAGACCATAGCTTAAAAACAAAAGGCTAATTATAATGTACCACAAATGGATCCCTTACATTTCTACTCAAAAAATGAGCTCAGATGAGTTCAGTGGAGTTTTTTCTCACCAAAATGACTATCTCCTATTTTTTTAAAAAAATAAAGAAATCAGAAAGGAGGGGGAAAGAATGTAAACTTGTTCACTGTACTATGGCCATCATTTAACAGGACTTAATAGACACTGTAACTTGCTAAAATGCCTACCTTTCTTCCAAGCAAGCGCAAACACCTGCTTTTAAAAGTTAATACATATCGTGTTTCCCCGAAAATAAGACAGGGTCTTATTTTCTTTTGCCCCATGAAATATGGCCTTGGGTTTATTATAGGGGGAGTGTCAGCCTCTGCTTTGCTGCTTGCTTTTCGGCTGCCATGAAATGGGGAGGGAGGGCATGGTAATTGGGTGAGGGAAGTAATCTGTACAGGAGGACTGTTAAATGGGGGTTGTTCACACCATTCGTTTGCGCATGTGGAAGGCGGGGAGTTTCCAGCCAAGGCCAACTGTCCAGCATTCCAACCTGATGATGATTTTTGAAGATGTCTCCCACCTGACAGCTGTGGTGATATATGATTGGACTATAGACTGGGGTACCAAGGAGAGGGGAATGAATCATGTATTGATATCTATTGCTTTCGCGCTCTTTTGCTCAGATCCAGCTTTGCTTAGCTTCTCATCACTTAAAATCAGTAAAAGTACACTTAATTCTGCAAAATGGAGTCGAGTGGTTTCTTTCTTGATTATTAAGTGAAGGAGCCGTGAAGGCTGCTTATTTTCTGGGGCAGGTGAGAAGTAAGGCGCACCTTTTACCTCTCCAGCTCCATCGCATTCCTCGCCATTGTGTTCAGGGAAGCCTATGGTAAAACGCCCCCCTTCAATCAAACTTCTTGAAGTCGCGAGAAGGGTTTTTTTTACCAGAGGCTTCCCTGGATACAATGTTGAGGAACGTGATGGACCTGGAAAGGTAAGAGGCGCACCTCGCAGCCCAACACCGCCCACCCCACCCCAATGGTAAAGGCAGCCTGCCTGGTTCCCTTCCCCACCGTTCCTTTAGCGAGGGGTGGCAGGTGGGGGGGGGAAGCGAGGTGCGCCCCTTACCTTTCCAGGTGCATTGCGTTCCTTGCCCTTTCGTCCAGTGAATCCCCTTGTAAAAGCTCATGAGTTGAACTCGCGAGGTTTCTTTTCCAAGGGGTTTCAATGGACGAAAGGGCGAGGACTGCAGCGGAACTGTCAGTCTCTCTCTCTGGTAGCGCTAGGATGCACGTCTTGCTTCTCCACCCCCACCTGCCACCCCTCGCTAAAGGGACAGCAGGGAAGGGAACCAGGCAGGCTGCCTTTACCATTGGGGCAAGGTGGGTGGTGTTGGGCCGCAAGGTGCCCCTTTTACCTTTCCAGGTCCGTTGCATTCCTTACCCTTTCATCCAGTGAAGCACCTTGTAAAAAAAACCTCGTGAGTTGAACTCATGAGGTTTTTTTTTTACAAGGGGCTTCACTGGACAAAAGGGAGAGGAACGCAACGGACCTGGAAAGTTAAAAGGCGCATCTCGCTTCCCCCCCATCTGCCACCCCTCGCTAAACGGGCGGTGGGGAAGGGAACCAGCCAGGCTACCTTTACCATTGGAGTGGGGTGGGCGGTGGTTTTTTTGCGTAAGAACAGGCGGGAGGGAGTGATTGCATTGCTGCCTGCTGCTATTTTTGCGGCAGGCTCTTTTTGCGCGAGAGGGAAGGGCGAGGGGTGAAAGCACTTTGCTTTGCCTGCCACTGTTTTTGCGGTGGGCCCTCTTTTTGCCCCGCAAGCTGTACCGGTAGGTGGTACAGTGGTAATGGCGGGGACCAGTTGTGCATGCGCTTAAATAGTTGGGGGTGGGCTTATTTTGGGGGGAGGTCTTATTATGGCGCATGCTCTGAAAAGCCCGATTGGGCTTATTAGCAGGGCATGTCTTATTTTCGAGGAAACACGGTAACAGGAGCTGAAGTAAAATCACAGTGATTGTATATGAAATCAACTTCTAGGATTGCATCTGGATTTTACCAGTGCAGCCGGAAGCATAGAATTTGCCAAAATAAACTATTATTTCCAAGGTATTACTTAGCTAAACTTTAGATATAAAAGTGCATTACAAAATGTATGGTAGATAAACCAAGGAATACAACATTGTATTAACGTAATTAAGAAGCTACTCTTAAACTGCATTAACTTAAAATTAAAAAAAATAGCCCTGCTATTTATCAAACAATTTCATCAAATGGAAATACAACTGCCCTTTTTATAACAAAGCCAGGACAATTTTATAGTTTCTGAAATGATACATTTTAAAATGAGATTTAAATAAGATGATAACTGTCTCATAACTTTAGATATTGTGCTTTTTCATATTCACTATTCTAATAAAAGGATAACATCAATTGGGGCCTGGTTTATATACATCAAAGAGCTTATGATACACACACACACACACACACACACACACACACACACACACAGAGTACAATAGACTACAGTTAAATACATGTATTTGTCTAACAGAGAGTTGGGGCTACTCACAATTAGTAGAAGCACAAATGCCACTTCGCCCCATACGAAAACTCCCTTCTCATAAATGCAGTATTTAACTGGAAGATATTGTATAAAATATTTAGAAATATTACTATGAAACACAAAACATTTTAACAATTGCGTCATAGCCACAAATTTTGAGAAGCAACATTGCATTTGTAACTACCATTTTCCCCCAGTATGTCTATCAGAAAGCAATAAGCTTAGCAAAAAGCATATATATATTCATATTTGTAATGAACTGCAGAAAATGCAATGCATTTATCATATACAACTCCAAATGTGCTAAACTATTTGACAGAAAAGTTTTAAAATTATTGTACTATATTATATTTCTGTTAAGGGAATAATTAGACATATGCTATAACAACAATATGAAGCATATGCAGAGCTTTTGCCATTACACATAACGCACATACTTCAAAAAAGTCACAACAATCTCAAACCTTCCCAAAACTAGGAGAAATCCTTAATCTAGGAGAACTTGATCAATAAGTTACATGACTGCTGTTGCATATAGTCTTTTCTTGCTAAAAAAAATTCTTAATGTAATGGTCCCAAATCAGAAAATGATGCTACAAAGCATGTTACTGTTCCTAGAATCTAAGAAGCAAAGCAGAAATAATTAACTCAACTCTTTAGGGTTTTTGTGTTCTTTAAGTCTTGGTGCCCCCTACATTTCCATAGCAATAAACTACATCCAAGTTATTTTTCTAAACTTACAAACAATCTCTTTTTGAAACTGTACTTGGATGATTAAAATTAAAAGTTCTTTAAGATACAGTGCTTACTTTCTGTTGTTGATGTTGTTATAATTATTTGATAGAGATGGAGAAATCTTTGGTAAAGTTGGAAAATTGGATGCACCTGGGGACCTTTAAAATATGAAAATGTTAAATTAGATAAAAATGTTGAGATTGTAAAATTAATAATGAAAAAGGAAAAACTAACATGAAGCAATGTATGTGAATAATAATAAAAAAAGATTCTTATGGTCAAAGTAACAAATACCCAAGTACTCTAAATTGCCCATTTTCAAAAGGCATTTAAAAATATCACTCAAAAAGCATTAAAAAAAATTATCACGTTTAAAACCTTCAACCAAAACATAGGCATAAATGGTCAGCCAAATCCCAAATTAGGCTTTAGCAAAAAAAAAGAAAAAAAAAAGACCTCTATCAAAAATTAGTGTGGACGCTAATAAAAGACATCATTTCTAAAAATAAGGCTTTTTTATAATGTTATTAATAAAGGTGCATCAATATTGTCAAAAAATATGGGAATAAGAGCAGTTTAAAGCACTTGTTCACTTTATATTTTAGAACAGTGATTCCTAATTTGTTTAGTTCACAATACCCTTTGAGAATCTGATAAAGAACATAGACCTCCATAGAAAAATGTGCATTACAACGTTTTGCATTCAATTAATTTTATTGCACAGTAAACTATTTTTTCTTAATGAAGAATCTAAAAATAGACTTTTGAAGATTGTTTTTTCTCCCATTTGTTTTTAATGGGAAAATGTCCAGTTCCTAAAAAAAAACCTACATTGTGTAAATAAAAAAAAGTTTAATTTTCCTCTAAGTGAATTTAATGAGAATGTAATGAGATGTTGCTTGGTTTCAATCAGATGTTGAAATTGATTGTGGAATTTGATATGACAATGTGCATGTCATCTCTGATATCTAAATTATTTTTGTTTATTTTTATTTTGAATCAAGTGCTGAAAATTATGACTGACAAAGGAGATGATACCAAATGGGTTCAGAACTCCCATATTTTGCTTTATTAGAACAAGAATACACTTGTGACAAGAACATCAGAATTCTCCAAAACTCTTCAAGTTGAATTCATCAGCATCATTTGCTCTGTCCTCAAATCATTAAGGCCACCTTTGGCAGGATCTGCATCACTAATGTCTATACCAGCAAGGAAAGAACTATAAATCCATACTTCAGTTTCAAAGTGTCTGAGCAGAAATAACTTCCAAAAGAGTTCTGCAGAATTTCCACGTTTGCAGATACCTGTGGAGAATCTGACAATACTTTGTCTACAGCCTGTAGAAGTGCTTCCTTCAGCAATGGAAAGTTGATATAGTTGTCTACTTCCAAAATTCTTTCAGAATGGCAACTTGGCCAAAAGAGTTCATTGTTTTTTTAGCTGCATCTATAATGGTATCTAAAAGGCTTTGAACAATAAGATCTGTCTTATTCATATGGCTGAAAATATCTGCTAAGGTTAAACAATGAACAAACTGTTCTCTATCAAAACTGTTGAGATAGGGCTTTTCTTCTGTCTCAAAAATAGTTGCCTGATGTTCAATGAAGTGCTTCAAGACTTGTCCAATGGAAACCAACAAACTTCTGTGTATTAGAGAACAACTTCTTATTCTGCTCCTCTGTCTTGACAAAACTTCTCGAAAAGGTAATGATTTAAAGCATTGGCTTTGAATTAATGACTGTTGTGTAATCAGGAAAGGTTTTGTTCAGAACTCTTGACATATTCCTTGATATCAGTCCATATTGATGTAGAAAGCAATGAAGCATGATGATGTGATGCTGCAGCAAAAACAGATACATTTCCAAAAATCAGAGATGCTCCATTTGTGCACCAAGTACCAAGATTGTTCTTTTCTGTTCATTTTGGAATATCTATAGCATTCATAGTTCCTAAAAGAGACTCATAAAATTGGAATTCTACAGTGGGATTAGCATCCACATAATAGGTGGAAACTGGGGGGGGGGTACCTGCAGTAAAAAATGCATGTTTCTAGTTTTTATCTAGTTGCATTTTGATGGGAAATGGTGTAGCTGCCAATTCCTCCATGACATCAAAATATTATATGAAATTTTAGTGATGACATCATTTGAAAGAGTGCTGCTTCCATTTGTTTTCTCATTCTAAACTATAAACCACTTCAATTATTGAAAGGATGCTTAGAGACAGGATTGTGGAAATTCAAATTCTACTCAAATTTTAGCGTTTTGAAATTGAATGTTCTTGTCACAGAAAAAGAGCCACATTTATGTATTTTCAGAAAGGACAGACTGTGACCGGATCTAAACAAGAACACATATCCATAATCATGAGGGCAGAATTTATCTTTTAATACTAATAATGAAAACTGTTCTAGATGTTATGGCATGACTGTGATATCTAAGCACATATCGTAGTATTCTGTGCCACCCTGTGTAGTTTTCAATGAAACAGTATCTTAACACAGGTAGTCCTCAACTTACAACCGTTTGTTTAACAATGGTCCAGAATGGCCACAGAGGGGTGCCTTATGATTCATGAAGCTCTTCTAGCCATTACAAAACATTGCTTTATCAACCCTGCAGTTACATAATCACGATCAGTTTGCACTTATGACTAGTTGCCAAATGCCCTGTGATAATGTGTGATCACCATTTGCAATCTTCTCTATTGGTTTTTCCCAGGAAGTTAATGGTGAAGCTGGCAGAGAAGATGGCAAACTGCTGCCACCTGCCAAGAGAAAGAGCCATTTCCCAAGGGAAGCTGACCTCTTTTGATAGGAAGATTTTGTTCCTGTATCCTACCAAAGGAATTCCCTCCAGGGAACATAGGAGAGCTGAACTCCTTCAGTAGGATGAAGAAACCAAACCAAACTATTGAAGTTTTTGGCATCCTTCCTGCATACCACTGAAGGAAACACCTTTTGTGCAGAGAGGGAGCTGAACTCCTTTGACAGGCAGCTCTTTCAGCCATCCCCCCCCCCCCCGCCAAGATGAGAAGTCAAAATCCAAGCAGGGAGTGGAGAATCAGCATAGTAATATCAGGAGAATGGAGTATCTCAGGTGAGTCAGGGAGGCGCTGGGGACCCTGGTGTAGGCTTTGTGCCTTTTTACTTAAGGGCTGTAACTCCAGCTTAGATTTTTGCTGGGACGACTTTCAGCTATTGAGTGGAGAAACAGCAAACTAAGGGAAGGAGCGTGGCATGCCTAAGAGGGGTTCAGAGGCTCTGGGAGATCGGGTGTAGACTGCATGCAAGCCTGTCTCTCTGTTCAGGGGCTGAAAATGGTGCTTGAATTTTGGCAGGAAGGACTTTCAGTTCCTGAGTGCAGGTTCCCAGGTTCTCTCACATACCTTATCTGGGATTCTGTACATTTAACAACACACATAATAACTTAACAACCAACATTGGAAATGCTGATATTGTAGCTACCGTATTTTTTGGAGTATAAGACCCACCCGAGTATAAGATGCACCAAGGTTTTGAAGAGGCATTTTTTTTAAAAAAAAAGTAGGTAGGTAGATAGAAGGATAGAGAGGGAGAGAAAGAGAGAAATACAGTAGGTAGGTAGGAAGAGAGAGAGTAGTTAGGTAGGTAGGTAGGTAGGTAGGTAAAGGGATAGAGAAAGAGAAAGAGACAAAGAGAGAGAGAAATACAGTAGGGAGTGAGGGAGAGAGTGAGTGTGTGTAGCTAGGTAGGTAGATAGAGGGATAGAGAGAGAGAAATATAAAGAGACAGAGAGAAATGCAGTAGATAGGTGGGGAAAGAGAGAGAGCAGGTAGGTTGGTAGGTAGAGGGATAGAGAGAAATAGAAAGAGAAATGCAGTAGATAGGTAGGGAGAGAGAGAGTAGTAGGTAGAGGGATAGAGAGAGAGAGAAATACAGTAGGTAGTTAGGGAGAGAGAGGGTAGGTAGGTAGATGTTTCCAGGTGTATTTATCCATGTGCTGGAGAAGAAAATTGCTGACAATCTGCAGCACCTAAGACTTTGTTTCTGCTGGCACAGCACTTGATCAATGTAATTCTCATCAATCAAAGAGCTTTCCAAAAAAAAAGTTTTTGCACTCTGCAAACGTCCTAGAAATGGCCCGATTTTCACGAAAACGGGCCCATTTTTTTAAAAACAACAACGCATGAATAGCATTGGGGGGGGATTGCAGAGTGCTTCTGGGGGGCTGGGGCAAAAACGAGCAAAAAATGGGCTTGTTTTTTGTAAAAAAAAAAGCATGCATAGCCCTATGGAGGCTTATAGAGTGCTGCTGGGGGAGGATGGCCCATTTTTTGCTCATTTCTGCCCTCCCCAGCATCCAGGAGCTCTCTGAAAGCCTCCATAAGGGTATGCACAGCCATTTAGGTGAAGAGGCTGGGCTTCGGGAGGCAAGAAATGCTGTATTCGATGTATAAGAAGCACCCAGATTTTCAGCCTCGTTTTTGAAGAAAAAAGGTGCGTCTTATACTCCGAAAAATACGGTAGTCATGTGACATCTCGCTTAATTACAGCTTCAGTCAATGACTGAGGTGCTAGTCCCAATTGTGATTTTAAGTCAAGAATTACTTGTAATATCACTTGATATAAAGCCTTTTTTCAACAATGTTTAAATTAAAAGAAGGAAACCAAAAATGTGTGTATATGTGGTTCAGGCATGCTGCTTTAGAAATATCACTACATATAAAATATCTGTTTCATTTCTCATTGTATAAAATTTATCATATTTTTATTTGTAAACCACTTGGAATCACTTGGATAGTGATTTGACATCCCAGTCTACAAGATATTTCTTGAGTCATATTCAAAAGATACACTAAAATCCAGAAAAGTCATGCACAGGAAGGTTGCAGTTCTTGTATATGCTTCTGGGTAGGATGATGGAAAACAAGTATGTAAGCTGAAGCCAGTTTTTTCAATAATTTCTTTGCTTCAATCCAACCCTGAAATGTAATATTTGGGCATATAATTTACTGATGTATATTGGTAATTAGCTGGATCTTATCTGTTTACATGTTCTTTTTTATACATGTGTATGATGCTGATTCCCTTCCCTGGCCAACGCTCTACTATAACTTTGGTTGATAGTAGCAAGCAGAAAAACTTATACTGGGGCCCACCACTTGGGGCTCAGTTTTATTGCTTCTAGCAAAACTTGGTCAATGCCTGGAACCTTGCCTGTCTTCAGAATTCTCTATGCATCCCACATGGATCTCTTCTGTGAATAAGCTAATGTGGTAGTTAGAGTTTTTAGTAATTCATGGTAGCTGTTGTGCACTTATCATTCCATTGGAGATGTATTCTATTATTACAATTCTGTAATTGTGTAGGGGACTGTTTCTCAACCTTGCTGGATGGGAAATTCTGGGAATTGAAGTCCACACATCTTTAAAGTTGCTGAGACTGAGGAACACTGGTGTAGGCTGTAATTTGTCTGGCATGGCCAACTCTGTATTCAGTACTATTGTTGGTATTACTGTGAAGTCATTCCAAACATTATTTCTTTTTCACATTGAGCAGTGAATGAACTATATTGTGCAAAGCCAGTAATAGTCAACAGTGGATCATTCCCAAAAGGCGTATTTGGCAGGACAGTCTCAATGATGGGGCCATTTAAAATTCAAATGGATGACTGATACAAAATTACACCTCAGAAATTTAGCAACCTCAGATCTTTGGGTAATAATGAAGTCTCTAACATTTCTGCCTTTGTGCCAGATCCCTAAAAGTGATACTGCCGTTCAATTGGGAGGAGGGGAGCCTCGGAGTTAAATCATTAGCTACATCTGAAACAACTGAGTTTTACAACTTTACAACTGGTTTTCTGTCACCGGGAGACTGAAGGTCCCAACATCTCTGGAGGGATGTTTATGGTAGCCATGTGGGATATATAACTTTGATGTCTAACTAGAGATAATCATGGGAACATGTGCTTTATTGACTCCCAGGGCAGAAGAGTTAAGGATGCATCTTCACACTTGTGTATTGGTCAAAGGGGAGGAGTCATTATCAGCTTAATCCCATTTGCATGGCCTAAAGGTTTTCAGATGCTGCTTTGCTTCTAATGGTTTCCATCCTGCTTGATTAAAGATTCCTTTTGAAATAATCCATTTCAAGAGTCTTTACTTTCTCAAGTTAGGAGAGGAGCCATTACAAAAAGCAGCATCTCTCTGCAAAGTGGTCAACCAGGAGAGAAACATTTTTAGAAATTTAAATTCAATCAGTATGGCAAATGTATATCCTCTCCCACTCATGAAGGATATGCTAGCACACCTAGCCAAAGGGAGAATTTTTTCAAAGCTGGATTTAAGGGAGGCTTACTATCATATCAGGATTAAGGAGGGAGATGAATGGAAAACGGCATTTAACACCCCTCTTGGATGCTATCAATTCAAAGTGCTACCATTTGGGCTACAAGGGGCCCCTGCAGTATTTATGCAATTAATAAATGAAGTGTTGCGGGAGAACCTATATAAGGGCTGCATAGTCTATATTGATGACATTTTATTATATTCTGAGACCAAGGCGGAACATATAAAACTAGTCCGGGCGGTTCTGAACAAACTTCGCTCTGCAAAACTTTATGCTAAGCCCTCCAAATGCGAATTCCACCAAGAAAAAATTGGTTACTTTGGATACGGCATTTCACACCAGGGCATAGAAATGGATCCTTTGAAAGTGAATCGGTATTTGACTGGGAACCACCCAGAACACGCAAACAGTTGCACAGCTTCCTGGGATTTGCAAACTTTTACTGGCAGTTTATCCCCGCTTTCTCCCAAATTACTCTCCCCATCACCAAGGTCTTAAAAATGAAGGGAGAGGGAAACCCGAAACCGAAGCAGCCTTTGAACTGGACAATGGAATGCCAAGCGGCATTTGAAAAACTTAAATGGCTGTTTCCGCAGAGCCAATCCTAAAGCACCCGGACACAGAGAAACCGTTCGTCATATAAGCAGATGCTAGCGATGTGGCCATAGGAACCGTCTTACTTCAGAAAAATGAGGAAGACCAATTACAACCATGCGTTTACACATCCAAAAAATTGAATGAATCTGACCAAAGGTGGGCCATTTGAGAGAAAGAGGCTTATGCAATTTGATAGGCTCTTTTAACCTGGAGACATTTCCTAGAGGGGAGTAAGATCCCTTTTGAAGTCTGGGCGGATCATAAAAATTTAGAAGTCCTAAAGACCTCAAGGAAACTCTCTCCAAAACAAGTACGATGGGCTCAGTACTTTAAAAAGTTTGAATTTATGCTCAGATACTTCTGGGGGGGGGGGATTTCCTGGCAGATGCACTATCCAGGAAACCGCAATACAATAGTATGAAGACAAATGTAATCAAACCCATGATACAAGACAATCAACTAGCCACTAGAGTAACCACCAGATCCCAGGGAAAACAAGACACTCTGGAGGACAATGACACCACCCACACTTTTAAACAAGCGTTAACCACCGACGAATGGTTTTTGAGCCACAAAGACAGCTGTCTGATGAAAGATAACCTAGCTTGGGTGGGAGGGAAGTTGTATGTTCCCGCCAGCCAAAGATTGTACTTAATGGAAAGGTGCCACGACTCCAAACTAGCAGGACATCTTGGTGTTGTAAAAACTTTACATCTAATTAAAAGGCAATTTTGGTGGCCATCACTAAAAAAGGACATAGAGAGCTATGTAGCTAGCTGTCCAATTTGTGCGGCAGCCAAAAGATGCCGAGGCAAAATGCCAGGACTGTTACAGAAGGTAGCCGAGCCCTCAGCACCCTGGAAGGAGATAGCTATGGATTTTATTGTCAAACTACCAGAAAGCGCAGGGAATACTGTCATTTGGGTCGTAACAGACTTGTTTTCAAAACACACACATTCTATACAGTGCCAAAAGATCCCAACTGCCAAAAGTCTAGCCAAGTTATTCCTGATACACATTTATCGCTTTCATGGAGCCCCGCAGAGAATCATCTCCGACAGAGGGGTCCAATTCATCACAACATTTTGGGAGGCATTCTTAAACTTACTGGGCACCACCCAAGGACTGAGCTCCAGTCACCATCTGAAAATTGGAACATGGTTCTAGAACAATACCTAAGATGTTTTATTAATTTTCAACAGGACAACTGGATTGATCTTTACCTTTTGCAGAAGTGGCCTTCAATAACGCTGTGCACTCAAGCATTGGGTTCACCCCTTTTAGAGTAGCAACAGGCCAGGATTTCAACCCCATGCCTGAACTACCCACAGAGGAACCCACCATCCCCTCACTAAAAGAATGGATAGACAATCTATGAAGCACATGGCCAGTGGATAGATTAGTGTTACGGGAAGCTAGAGAGGCTTTCAAAACTCAAGCTGACAAAAAAAGAGTAAATCCCAAACCCTTCCATGTTGGAGATAGAGTATACCTATCGACAAAATTCCTGAAATCGTTGCAATCATCAAAGAAATTAGGGCCACATTTCATTGGACCTTTCCCAATCACCAAAGTTATCAACCCAGTAATAGTAGAATTACTCCTGCCAAAGACACTCAGGAAAGTCCATCCAGTGTTTGACATTAGTTTACTCAAATGAGAAGTAATCTCACAACTCAGACCACATGCACCTACACCTCCTGTTCCTATCATGATAGAAGGCGAACAACATTTTGAAATTAAAGAAATCCTGGACTCTAGGACCCACAGGGGGGAAAACCCAATACTTAGTTGCTTGGAAGCATTTACCTTCAGCCCAAAATGAATGGGTAGAGAAACATCACGTTAGGGCCCCTGCCCTATTGAAAAAATTTCACTCCCAATACCCTGACAAACCTTGTTAAAATACAATGATGCAATTTATTTTCCTATTTTTTCACAGGTGAATCTTGTACATCTTCCATTTTCTAATTATTGATCCCACAGTTGATTTCTTCACACCAAGCTGCTAGCCTATTGCAGATTCAGTCTTCCTAGCCTGGTGCATGTCTACAATTTTGTTTCTGGTGTCCTTCGACAGCTCTTGGGTCTTCACCATAGTGGAGTTTGGAGTGTGACTGTTTGAGGTTGTGGACAGGTGTCTTTTATACTGCTAACAAGTTCAAACAGGTGCCCTTAATACAGGTAATGAGTGGAGGACAGAGGAGCCTCTTAAAGAAGAAGTTACAGGTCTGTGAGAGCCAGAAATCTTGCTTGTTTGTAGGTGACCAAATACTTATTTTCCACCATAATTTGCAAGTAAATTCTTTCCAAATCAAACAATGTGATTGTCTGGATTTGTCTTCTCATTTTGTCTCTCATAATTGAAATCTACGTATGATGTCAATTACAGGCCTCTCTCACCTTTTTAAGTGGGTGAACTTGCGCAATTGGTGGCTGACTAAATACTTTTTTGCCCCACTGTACATACATAACAATTAAATAACATAGTAATTTATAGATGAATACTATTTTAGAAATGGAGCCAAATCTGAATGTGTGAATGACTAATACAGGGGTCTGCAACCTTAAATACTCAAAGAGCCATTTGGACCCGTTTTCCACAGAAAAGAAAACACTTGGGGCACAAAACCTGGGTGGCCGGAGAGGAGGAGCCAACGTCGTGACGATACATCATGCGGACTCGACAGTCCGAGTCCGCCGATGACACTTTTGCCCCTGGATGGTCAGGTAGGATCTAAACTGTCCTGAAGAAATGGTGACCAGGAAGACAAAACCTTGCTGGTCGCTGGAACACCACAAAGTCCCTGATCGACCCAAGGGAAGCACTTCCAACCAGCAGCAAACAGGCAGCCCCTAGGCTGACAAAGTCGGAGAGGGCTCCGGAAGAATAAAGCGGCGAATTTAATCCCTCCTGGACTGCCTTAGAAAGTTTTTTGCTCTTGCTTGTAACGATGTTTTGTGGATTGAAGTGATTGCAACGTTTCCTGTTTCTCCGCTTGAAGTGAATGGACTGATTTTTTCCTCTATTTTTCACTACCTTAATCCTTTTGGCTTAAACTAAAACTTTTTTTTTATTTTAACAAATTCCTCCTTCTATTTGTTATAAAATTATATTAAAGATACTTAAAGAAAAAGTATAAAAAAAAGTTGAATCTGCCATTCGGAAGCCTGAGTCTGAAGTTTTTTTCCTTGAAACAATGTATCCTTTGTTCACTCCTATTTGACTTCACTGACTTTGTAACGGAAGGGTTTGGAACTTGTTTATAAAACCTGATAAACACTAAAAGGCACGAACAGTGTTTTGCAGGTGCTCTTGGAAAATATTTTGGTAAGAGAAGGAAAAGGAAAGAAAAAGACAAGAACCCCTCTACTTTGAAAACTACAAAAGAACTTGTACTTAAGATTTAAAATAAATATAGATATATTCTTGAAAAGTTTTTGACAGGCTAGAGTCGCAGTGATTATTAGACTCCTCTTTTTCTTTATATTTCTTTTCTTTTGGAAAAATGGATCAATATTCAGATGGAGAAAACTTAAAATTTCAAAATATCCTGGCTGGACTTCAAAACATTTTAGAAGGATTTGAGAGATCTGACAAGAAATTGGACACACTACTGGGTATCACAGCAAAAGATGATGGGGTTGGAGCCCCAAAAATTAAAGAGAATGAAAATATAGAAAACAAAGACAAGATAATAGATGAACTCATTAATGGAGTAAATGTGAGTGAAAGTGGAAAGAAGGGGAGCTGGAAAAATGACTTTGGCAATTTGGAGCTTTATTCCAAATCCCAAGATACAGGAGGAAAAAAAAGGGCGAAAAGGATGGAGTTAAGAAGACAAATCCATCCAGAAATAAGTTTGATAACCAAAGCTAAGCTAATGTTAATAACAATTCAAGAGCAACGAAACTACATGAGAGATCTTCTAAGCTACAAAGTGCGGAGAGAAGTTCATAACTCTGGAAAGGAGCTGAAAAGAGAATTGACACAACAGCTGGCAAGAGAGAGAAGAACTTTTTGCTACTGAAAAGATACAGGTTGATAATGCTACTTGATGATAAAAAGTTTTGATGATTAATAAGTAGGGATAAAAACTTGATGATAAAAGTTTTGATGATTAATAAGTAGGGATTTTAGTATTTTGTAGATTGCTTTAGATTATCATTGAATGTTTATTCATTAACATATAATTTACTATGACATCAATAATGAAATGATAACCTTAATTAGGATAACTAATCGGGCCATAAATTGTAAATTGGGATTCGGTGAAAAGACTCATAAATCTTATTAACAAATTTTTCTTTAAGTCTTGTTATGAAGGTATAATTAATTTGGGTCAGAAGAGAGGAGATGTGATACAAATAGTAAACAATTCATTTTTTAAAAAACTATAATAATAATGAAATGTTAATGAATAATTTTGGTGATTATTAAGTAGGAATGTTAACATCTCTAAGATTGTCTTAGATTTTAAATGTTTATTTTGTTAACATATAATTAACTACGATAATAATAATGAAATGACAACCTTAATTAGTAAAATAAGCTGGATATAAATTGTAATCTGGGACAGGGAAAAGACCTATAAATCTTATTAATAAATTCTTGTTTAGAGCTGGTTATAAAGGTATAATCTCTTTTGAGCTTGAAGAGAGGAGAGGTGAGATAAATAGTAAATAATTTTTAGTTAACTACAATAATAACAAGAAAATGTTAATGGATAATATTTAATGATATATACAGGTGTTTTGTACTAGTAAAAGCAACTGGACATAAGCTTTAATTTGTGAGTTGGGGGGGAAAGGGAGGGAATGTTAGGTATCCTACTAATTGACTTTGTTGTAGAATATGTTATAAAGATGTAAAGTTTTTTTACATTTTTTAAAGTTATGGCAGACTTATTGAGATTGCGAAAGTATGCCAGTAGGTGGTTGTGTCTTCAAATATAAATGATTTTAGATAAAAACACGTTTAAGTAACTGTAATCAAATTAAAATTGTGGTAGTAAAATACATAAATTCTAAAATGTATAACTCAATTTGAATGAAGTATATGTAATGATTGTGGAAGAAACGCACGAAATGTATCTGTAACCAATTGACACGCTTTCTACAAGATGTAACGAAAGATGATTATTTTTTGTTTTTGTTTATTAAAAACAATAAAAATTTTAAAAAACCTGGGTGGCCATAGCCAACTCAATGTCACTCCCACTCAGTCACATGACCCCCACCACCAGGTTTTGCAGCTCCTGCTTTTTTCTGTGGGAAATGGATCTCTCTCCCCCCCCTCTCCTTCCTTTCCTCTCATTTCTGTTCGTCTCTCCCCCCTTCCTTTTCCTTTCTTTCTTCCTTTCTTTTCCCCTTCTCTCTTATTGATTTCCCTCTCATTCTCTCCCTCCAGCTCCCTCATTTCTCTCCCTTTTCCCCTCCTCTCTCATTTTTTCTTTTTCCTCTCTCATTCTCTCCCTCCATTATTTTCTCATTTCTCTCCATCTTTTTCTCCCTTCTCACTCTCATTTTTCTTTCTCACCCTGTTTTTTCCTTTTTCCTCTCCCTCTTTTTTCTTTTTTCTCTTCCTTCTCTCTCTCATTTGTTTCCCTCTCCATTCCCTCTTTCTCTCCCTCCAGCTCTCATTTCTCTGTCCCTCTCCTTCTCTCTCTCATTTCTCTCTTTCCTCTCTCTCATTCTCTCCCTCCAGCTCTCTCATTTCTGTCTCCCCCCCTTCTCTCTCTCTCATTATGATACACAATTCCTTTTGTATTGGCTCAGGAAGAGAGGAGCAGCTGCCACCGCTGCTGAATGAAGGAAAGGAAGAGCTCTGGCTCTTCTGCACAGCTCGGCCAGTTACTCTGAGTGTGCAGTGGTGGCAGTGAAAGGAGGAGTCACCATTGCTGCCCCGTGATCCCAGCCCAGGGGTGTATCCTGCGTGTGTGTGCGTGTGTGCACAAAAAATAGAGATGAGAGTGAAAAAAGGGGGAGAATTCCCTTTTCTCTCATCGTTCCAGTGTGTGTGTGTGTGCGTGCACATGCGAGAAAGATAGAGGAATGAAAGAGCGGCGGGAGGCAAGGGCTGCCTTGAGTGCAAATGTGGCACTTCGCTCATGCACTAAGGCTCCGGCCACCCTCCTCCTCCCTCCCTCATTCTCATGACTCCATAGCTGGCTGTGGAGAGGCCAGGAGGGTGCGCACAAGTGGGGAGATCCTCAAGTGAGCAGCCGGGCTCGGCCAAAGTGCAACAAAGGCATGCGTGATGCGGACAGGCACTCATTTGATGAGGGTCTCCCCACTTGTGCACACCCTCCCAGCTCCGCCACAGCAGTCGGTCGTGGTCGGTTTGGGTCAATGTCTCGGGTCAGAGAGCAAGTGACCGAGGAATGCCCAGCATGAAAAAGGGCTGGAAGAAGCTACAGCAAGAGAGAGGTGCTAGAGAATCAGCTCCAGCCGCTTCTCCACCCCCACCCTTACTTTCTCAGGTCAGGCAAGAGTGACAGAAAGGGGAGGGTGAGGGGCAGGGCCAGCCAGTGGTGAAATCACCCAACAGGGAGCCACAACAAAGGACCAAAGAGCCTCATGACCCCTGACTAATATAATACGCAGTACTTTGGTAAAATGTTTCCCAATGAATTGTAATACCAAAAGAAAAATTGAGAATAATCTTAGAGCTAAAGTTGTTTGCTTTGATGTTGGAATGATCTGATAATCCCAAAGCTTCAAACTACAGCAGATAAAGTTGATCTGGAAGTACCATCATATCAAAAAATAGAAAGCAATTATCAGTTTTTCTGAGATGTTGTCAGTGCTGAACTTCAGAAAGTAAATGGTACAATATAAAATTAAATTTGAATAAATTTAGATGTCAGTTTAATAGCAATTTAATTTAATTTAAAGTGTTAGTATAATTATTTTAAACAATTTACCCTTCTATCACATTACAAGCAATACTCTGCTGGTAACTTTCACAGATAGGGACACGGTGGCTCAGTGGCTAAGATTAGAAAGGTCGGCAATTAAGCGGTTCAAATCCCTAGCACCGCTAACCAAATGAGCTCCCATTACTTGTCCCAGCTTCTGCCAACCTAGCAGTTCAAAAGCATGTAAAAATGCAAGTAGAAAAATAGGGACCACCTTTGGTGGGAAGGTAACAGCGTTCCATGCGCCTTCAGCATTTAGTCATGCCGGCCACATGACCATGGAGACAGCACTGGCTCTTTGGCTTTGAAATGGAGGTGAGCACCACCCCTTAGAGTCAGGAACGACTAGCACATATGTGCAAGGGGAACCTTTACCTTTCACAGAAGCCTTGGGATAACACAAAATGCTTTCAGCATCAACTTGTCAGATCCTATACCCTTTGGTAAGCATAAATCATTTCTTCAACTGATCTTGTTTCCCACTCTGAAAATGTACTTCAGGGGTTACTTGTCTCCAGTGGTGGGATTCAAATAATTTAACAACCGGTTCTCTGCCCTAATGATTTCTTCTAACAACCAGTTCACCAAACTGCTCAGAAAGTTAAGAACCGGTTCTCCTAAAGTGATGAACTGGCTGAATCCCACTACTGTTTGTGTCCTCTATTGCAACCACAGAGTGCCTGTTCAATAGCAAAGCAACAGCATTGATTCTATATCTATCACATTAAAACACAATTTTTGCAGACACAACTGTTTAGGAATAAAAGCCAGGTTTAAATTTCTGTTTAATTACCAACAAAATGGAGATTCTCAGGGACAGCTGTAAAACAGTAATAATTAGCTATTTGGAGAAGCAATAGCAATAGCACTTTATACACTACTTCATAATGCTTTACAGCCCTCTCTAAGCAGTTTATAGAGTCAGCATACTGCCCCCAACCATCTGGGTTCTCATTTTACTGACCTCGGAAGGATGGAAGCATGAGTCAACCTTGAGCCGGTGAGAATCAAACTCCTGACGGTGAGCAATGAGTTAGCTTGCAATACTGCATTCTAACCACTGTGCCACCTAATAGTTAATCATTAAGTTAAGCATTTGGGGGGAGGGGAATATAAATAAATAGTAAGCCAGTAATATCAGGAATTAAAATAGTAGATGCCTTCCTTATTGATAAAATCCATTATTCTACAAGGCAGAATACATGTGCGGGCTTACATAACTACTCTAAGATAGAATTTTGCCTGCTTAACACTCTTTTATTGGGAAGAGAGAGGATTGCCCCACTACTTCCAGGTATGTGTCCCATTTTTCCTGAGGAGAAAATGTTTTACTTGGCAACATAATGCAGTGTTTCTCAACCATGAGAACTTTTAAGATATGTGGACTTCAACTGGAATTCTGAGTTGAAGTCCACACATCTTATAGTTGCTAAAAACTGACCTAATGGCTGAATCTTTTAGAGTGTATAGAATGAGCTATTCCCTTTGCCATGACTTTGCCATGTAGTGCAGAGTTGGTGTCAAGGCATGATTTTTTTTCTTACATTTGTCATCCTGTCAAACTCTAATAAACAAACAACTATAAAGACTGTTGCATCTCATGCTTTTCCCTCATAAACTAGGAGACACGGTTTCATTAGATTTTATAATAAATACCTAAGATTATCAATATGGCCTGATGCCATTCTGGTGATAATTAATGTTTTCTTTAAGGTAGCCAATTTCAGTCTCTGCTGTGACCTCCTCTCAGAGGTGGGATTCAAATAATTTAACAACTGGTTCTTTGCCTTAATGACCAGCTGGGTAGGCGTGGCTCGGTGGTCATGTGACTGGGTGGGAGTGGCCAACTCAATGTCACTCACACCCATGGGCATTTCGCCTTCGCGGTTCCAATGTCATAAGGGTTAACCGGACAGGCAGTTTCTGTAAGCAGGGCAATAAAGATTAGGCTAGAAACGACACCAGAATGTTTCCTTCCTGCCTTCCTTACAGGATTAGCCCTGTAAAGTGGGAAAAAACAAAAGGAGATTTCTTCCAACAACCGGTTCTCTGAACTGCTTAGAAAGTTTAACAACCGGTTCTCCCGAATAGGTACGAACCGCCTGAATCCCACCACTGCCTCCTCTACAACCATGAAACAGTTTATCTGTTCAAGTTGTCTAGAACTACAAAGTGCACAATCTGCTGGTTTTTATTAGAGACCCATTATACAGTCAGTTTTTTGAAAGTTTCTATTTCATGTAGAGGATATTAAGCTTCAACAATCCTATACTCATAATTCACAGGCTGATGATGAAACAGAGAAAAAAATGCCACCTTAAAGCAATACACTGCTGTGTAAACTACCGGCAAAAAAATAAACAACAACCAACCTGACCTTTTACTATGACTAAATTCATGTATGCCTCCACTTAGATGTAAACATTTTAGGCCAGTTACAGCTACATACATCTACTACAAAACATTTTGCTCTCCTCCTCCCATTTCAGAGTTCTCCTATTTATCCCTAGACCTCCCTGGATCAAAGCTTTGGAAAACCTTTACAAACTTAATCTGCCTGTATAGCCATGCAAGCAGGCTGTGCAAAAGGGGAGAGGATATGTTGAAAAAAGGAATGAAAATAATTGTAGAAGTAACAAAAGACATGAGAGATTTACTCAAATGAGTATCAGTGGGTGATTGATACAACTGAAATACCTCCCTCCCCTTTCTTCCCCAGGGTGAAGAGGAAGGAGAAAAAGAAAGGCTATCGGCTTAACTGAAGAAAAGATAAAGAATCCTCCCTTCTTATTATAGTGAGTCAGGAGAATGGAATAGCAGAGATGTTTGAAATCTTGTGAGCTCCATTTGATAAAGAAATGAAACTAGAAGTGGAGGCACAATATCTTTTAACCACCCACAACCAGAAAACAGACAGATAGACACATCTGTAAAGTACTATAGAGATAGTCTTCAGGGAAATATATAGTAGTTTTTACAAAAATACAGAAGCATCCTTGAGCCCTGAAAAATAGTATTATGGAAAGACTCAGTGTGGTTGCTTCCTGATTCTCTGGTGTAAAAGAGAGATGAGAGGAGAAACACAATCAGACTTGCACAATCCCATTATTATAGCCTCTTAATAAAAGTCTAATCATCCTGTGCAGTCTGTTTCTGATTTGGACAACCTTGAAAGGCTAATGGAATACCTCCAAATGTGGGGATGGGGAGGAAATAAGGAAAGAGTTGATATAATCATGTCAACACTGAGTCTTCCTATTTCAACTATGAAGAGAATAACCAAATTTGATTGGCCTAAAATGTAGGAAAAATATATATAAACTCTGGAAAATAGACATTTACATAGTTTTTATTTTACATTTTGCAAATCTTTGTCTATATGGCTACATTTTTATATGCAATAACACAATTAATCTAGTTGAGCTATGTGTGTAATTTTCTACTGTAAGCAAGTTCCTCAACATAAGGACAGATATATAGAGACTCAAATTTATTGCTTTGGCTAATGGGAGAGTAAGAAATTATTCAGTCCTAGTGTCACAATACAGGTCAAAAGACAGCCAATAATCATAATGTAACTGATATAACTACTAACATAAATAGCAGTGACAAACTTGAAAATACAATACTATTTCAAAATTTAATCCACATTTCTTAGAAGTTATAATCACAATTAAATTTCCATCCTGAAGAATATTTGTTTTTCACTCAGTTTTAAGCCAAATAATTTCATCAAAACACAGTCTTTTTGAATTACAAAAATGTTGCTTCCAAATACAGAAGGCTTGGGATAAAGGAACATAACTTCATTAAGTGTAAGGCATTACTTTCTTTAAATCGCTTACTTTGGAGCTGAAGGACCTCTAGGCCATGTTCCATCTTCATTTTTTTGTTCTATCACTAATACCTATATGCAACAAAAGGGACAAACATGAAATTCATTCAGTTTAGAATAATGGAGCATAAGTTATATTTACAGGTAGTCCTTGACTTATGACAATTGGGCTCAAAAGTTATGTTGCTAAGTGAAACACTTAAGTGAGTTTTGCCCCATTCTATGACTTTTCTTGACACAGTTTTTAAGTGAAGCATTGTAGTTAAGTTAGTATCATGGTTGTTAAATGAATCTGGCTTCCCCATCGACTTTGCTTGTCAGAAGGTCGCAAATGGTGATCAAATGATCAGTTAGGACACTGCAACTGTCATAAATATTGGCAAGCATCTGAATTTTGATCATGTGGCCATGGCGATGCTGGTCATAAACATGAAAAAGTCATGTCACTTTTTTCAATGCTTTTGTAACTTTGAATATTCGCTAAATGAACTGTTGTAAGCTGAGGACGATCTATACTCATCTGTATGCTGAAGCATGTACAAATGGTAGATTTTTCAATTATGCCAATATTATGCATTTTTACCTTATCCATTAAATTCAGATCAAAATCTTTATTTAAAGCATTCTAGAATGTTGGTAAAATACCATTTTTGCTACTACAGGTAGACTTCACTTAGAAATTCAGATAGTTATTGTTCAAAGTTACTTAGGGTGATGGAAAAGATACTTTGCAACTAAAGCCCACAATTATGATCATTGCAGCACCTCTCTCTGTCACATGTTCACCAATAGAGTCAATTAGTATACACTGATATGTGCCTGACCTAGAGAACAAGAAGCAGGAGATTCTAGATGGCAGCATACTATCAGTCAACATAATCAAAGTTTGTAATATTTATATTTTCAAATGTAGGGCCAGAAATATATATCATACCTGTCCCTGGTATAAGCCAGCATCCTGTATGGTACTGTCTGGTTTATTCAAAGGTTCAAAGGTATTACTCATATATTTGTTCCACAATCTTGTTTCTTTTTCATCTGGAATACTGAATGTTTTCCTTATCTCTTTTTCAATTGTATCTACATGTACAAAAAAAAATTGGTATTTAATTTATTTTAAAATACTTTGATTCTAGGTGGCATACAATAATAAAGCAAAGAAATGCGCGCGCACGCACACACACACACACACACACAGAGGTCTTGTTGTATTCGGGTATTTTTCCATGTAAGATTGAGAATGTCTTGGCAACGTTTCGGTGAGGTGACACTCGCTATCTTCCGGCTGGGTTTTGGTTTAACCAAGATTTATAGAAAGACGGCAGCTCCAACCACACTTTAAGCCCAAAACCCAGCCTGAAGATGGCGAGTGAGACCTTGTTGAAACGTTGCCAAGACATTCTCAATCTTACATGGGAAAATACCCGAATACAAGAAGACCAGCATACCTACACCCGTGAAAATCTACGAAAACAAATATCTTACCTCTACGGGGAGGAAACCTTCCTGCTCACCAGACCCTATAAGAAACTTGAAGTCCGAAGAGCCACCATCTTATGTGACTTCACATTCCTACGCAACTGCCAAGACAAAAGCCTGATCCCCACATACTTCCAACTAAAATTCCATTCTAAAACCTCAGGCACCGAAAGGATCCTGAAAAGAACTGAATTAGCCGTAATCAGAAATGAACTCCACAGGAAAAGATTCCTACTAAACCAAACCAACTGACACATACTCACTCTTCACCTCAAACTCAGCAACAAAATCCACCCAGCACTCTGGGACAAATCCAAACAACTAGCCCTCTGGAGAGCCGAAACAGAAACCTCCCACAAGGCAGACAAACACACCAACAAACTCCACAGACTAGAAAAGCAACAGAAACCTGTTCCGACCCCCCTCTTCGCTCGTTCACAAATGACAGTCAGACAGAACTTCAAAGGAAATATCTTTTTCAGTCCTGGCTCAAGTTGGCTGCGAACTCAAAAATAAACGTAGATAAAGTCTCTGGCAAAAAGTTACACAGCAAATGCAAAACAAAAACTCTTACAGCAAACCAGGTTGACAGAAAGCAAATCACTTATCCAAGTGCCTCTTTAAATCACGAAACTGAACTCACGAACAAACCACAATGAACCACAAACGACGTTGACTTCTGCAACTAAGGCGTGGCACCATCCGTCTTTTATCAGCAGTAGATGACCCTAACGAGCAACAGCTGCTCATTATTCCTGCATCCCAACTCAACTCACAGCAAGCTTCTGCTGAGTCACAACAGAAACCCAACCCTCCTCCACAGCAACTCATGAAACAAACAGTACACAACATATCAGACAGAACCCTCACCACAGCTGAAACCAATGTCCTTTCCAGAGGATTCAACTTTGCAGTCGCCCCTAAACGCATCCTCACTGAAGACATCATATGCGGAGTTGAAGCTACATTCACCAAAATCAATCCAAATGAAGCCAATAAAATCAGACTTGCAGTCACCAACATCCTTTGCTCCAGTAATCCACCTAGAAGCAACTTACAATAAGAAGAAAAAGCACTCGCCAACCTGAGGAAAGACAACAACATAATCATTCTCCCAGCAGACAAAGATAACGCCCCAGTGGTGATGAACATGTCTGACTACCAAGCCAAATTATCCAATCTACTCCAAGACCCTGCTTACAAACCTCTAAACACAGACCTCACCACCTACCTGGAAAAAACCACCAAATCCAAAATAAAAGCCTCTCCCATCAGTGAAGAGATCCAGCAAAGAATCATCCCCAGAGAGAAAACTTCCAGATGCCCCAAACTCTATGGCCTCTCCAAAATACACAAAGAAGGAACACCACTCAGACCCATAGTCAGCTCCATAGGGTCACCTCTACAGAATCTTGCCAAATACCTTGCCAAACAACTCCAACCCTATGCAGAATCCATCATCTCACACATACAAAACTCACTCCACTTCATAGAAACAATAAAGAAACAAAACCTACAACCCAGTGACCTACTCGTGAGCTTCAATGTCCTATCCCTCTTCACCCAAGTGCCTACAAAAGAAGCCTTGGCAGCTATTCAGAACAAACACAATCCCCCTAAACACATTCTGGACCTGACCAACCACTGTCTAACCAATACATACTTCATCCATAATGGACAAAGATACAAACAGATAGAAGGTGCACCCATGGGATCACCCCTCTCACCCGTCATCGCAAACTTAAACATGGAACATTTTGAAACTAACGGCTTAGATAAATCTGAGCACAAACTCAAACTCTGGGTTAGATATGTTGATGACACTTTCGTGATTTGGCCACACGGGAAAGAAAAACTGGGCAACTTCCTCACACATCTCAACAGCCTACACCCCAAAATACAATTCACTATGGAAATAGAAGTAAACAACCGACTTCCCTTTTTGAATGTTCTAATCTACAAAAAACCCAATGGCTGCCTAGGACACATCATCTACCAGAAAAAAAAACATACACCAACTGCTACTTAAACATACAATCCCATCATCATCCTGCACAGATCAACTCTGTAGCCAAGACCCTCATCTCCA